>NW_025973430.1:0-9080 GCF_021869965.1 Rhincodon typus
GTGTGTGTGTATGTGAGTGTGTGTGTGTGAGTGAGTGTGTGTGTGTGTGTGTGAGTGTGTGAGTGTGTGTGTGTGTGTGAGTGTGTGTGCGTGTGTGTGAGTGTGTGTGTGTACCTGCTGAAACCTCACACACTATTACTCACTGCAGGCTGCTGAAGGATTCGCTTTTCTCCTCGTCACATTAATTAATTCTCGGAAAATTGCTGTGTTTGATGTTAGTTTTCCCCAGATTTATGAGCTTTACTGAAGCTGCACCATGTGACCCACAATGTAACATTCTGCTGGTAAGGGACTGCAGTCAAGAACAGAGGAAGAGGCCATTCAGCCCATCAAACTATTCTACCATCCAAAAAACACCACGCTGACTGTAAAACCATTAACGGTCACTATCCTTGCCCCTGTCAGAAATCTATCAATCACAGCATTGAATTCCAGTGAAGCCGCATTATTTTTCAGGAGGACAATGTCCCACATCCCAATTCCCTGGGAACAAGGAAATGCTTTCTGTTATCATCCTTGAAGCCCCATCATTTTAAGATGTTTTTATATATTGACTCTTGGGTAATCACATGGAACATTGTGTCTCTATGATCATTACTGTGCCTTTGTTTACCCAGCATTGGACCCTGGCTCCCTCTCTGCCTCTGCATTTAATCACCCCTAAATACTGAATGTCAAGCGATAAACTTATTTATGGGCTTTAATCATTTTATTAAGTTTCTGCCAAAGATGGTGTTTGGGTCAGGCTGTGACAGCTTCCTGTTCTGGCGGATGGGAAACTATCAAAGCTGGCAATGGAACCTGGCTTTAATTTAATTCGGCTGTTGTTACTACTTATGGGGAACTGGATAGTGTGCTGTGTGGGAGAGGTAGGGATTCGGTTAGAATTAGATTAAATTCTGAGGAAGGGTCACCAGACCCGAAACGTTAACTCTGATTTCTCCCCACAGACCTGCTGAGCTTTTCCAGCAATTTCTGTTTTACTGCATCCACAGTTCTTTCCGATTTTATTAGGGATTAGATTAGATTAGAGGGGGAAAGCATTGACTTTGTGTGATCTGGGTAGCGCTGTGATGAAAATGTACCCCTCAGGCAACATCTTAAATCCACACTCGGGTCCCCTATCTCATTGCTCATTTAATCCCAATGTTATTTAGGCCACCCGGTGAATCATAGAATCCTTACAGTGTTGAGGCAGGCCATTCGGCCCATCGAGTCCACACCGACCCCTCCGAAGAGCATGGCACCCGGACCCACACCCATTCCTATAACTCTGCATTTCCCATGGCTAACCCACCCAGCCTGCACAATCCCTGGGCACTATGGGTAATTTAGCATGGCCAATCCACCCTAACCTGCACATCTTTGGACTGTGGGAGGAAACCGGAGCACCCGGAGGAAATCCACGCAGACACGGGGAGAATGTGCAAACTCCACACAGACAGTAGCCCGAGGGTGGAATCGAAGCCAGGTCCCTGGCACCGTGAGGCAGCAGTGCTAACCACTGAGTCATCATGGCCACCCCTAAGTGAGAAGAGATCAGGTAGATCAGAGGATTTCATGGTGGGGTCACTGTTGGATCTGACCATGGGGCTCACTCACATTTCTGGGCAGCAATACTTTGGGGGGTTGTGTGGGGGGGTGGCACTATGCCCATCCTGCTGCTTCTCTCCTGTGGTTACGTCGATGCCCTGGTGTCCCTGAAGAGGGAGCGGAGACAGTTTCTGACTGGTGGGCACTGAGGGAGAGGGCAGGGTGCTTTATGTCCTGCTTCTGTGATGACACTTTCATTTAAACTTTAAACTTACAGTTGAACTTTACATTTTGTTATCGTGCTGAGGCTGTTCACTTTCCGTTTAATTTAAATTTGGCTTTTAAGTGAATAAAAAGAAGCTCTCATGGTATGACAGCAGTGACCCTACCTCTGGACTAGAAGGCCCAGGTCTAAGTCCCTAACTGCTCCAGTGATGTGTCATGACATCCCCGAATAGGTTAATGAGAACACATGTACTAGGAAGGACTCTTATGGTAGTGTCCCGACCTCTGGACCAGGAGACCCAGGTTCAAGTCTCACCTGTTCTCAGAGGTGTGTGATAACAGGTTGATTTGAAATTCCTCCTTTTGGCTTAGGGGACCCCTGGTTCGAATCCCGCAGATGGTGAAATTTGAATTTGATAAAAATCTGGAATTAAAAGTCTAACGATGACCGTGAATCCATTGCCCATTGTTGGGAAAACCCATCTGGATCACTCATGTCCTTTGGGGAAGGAAACTGCCATCCTTACCTGGTCTGGGCCTACATGTGATTCCAGATCCACAGCAATGTGGTTGACTCTTAACTGCCCTCTGGGGCAATTAGGGATGGGCAATAAATGCTGCCCTGTGCCTTTTTCCCATGAATGAGAACAGTAGAATCAATATGTAAAGTCCAGAGGGACCCAATGCTGAACAAATCTACCATCTTAAGCATTATACATCATCAGCTTATTGGCCAAGCGAGGCATCGCATATAGGAATTGCTAGATCAAAGATTGGAATTCACTTTTAGCCATCCTGAAAATTTCTGTATGTATTTGTTACCTCAAACTCCTGTAACCTTCTCTTGCCCTATGCCTCAAACATCTCTGAGCTTCCTGACCTCATGTGTTGGCTTCACGTTCCTTAAAGGAGTATCACTTTGGGGTCATCTAATGTCTCTGCATATGGTTCGGTGTCAAGAGTTTTGCCTGCGAGATGTTTGTTGCTATATAAATGGAGGCCAGAGAAAGGAAATGATGTAGTGGAGAGCCCAAGAAGGAGTGAGGGAGATAGGAATGGGGAGGGAGGGAGAAAGAAAGAGGGGAGAAGTGCTCAAGACTTTTAACAAAATATATAATTGTGATGCCCCCAGAGTTGAATTGCCAGCTGCCAGTCACTGCATGAGCTCTCCAGTGGGGAATGGCCAGCAAGGCGAAGTTAGCAACCAGCAAAGGTTACCATGGATCTGCCCGGGGCATAGCATCAGGAGAGACGGTGGAGAAGGGGATGAGACAGTGGTATATATTAAAGTAATCCACCTTAGTTCATGCAGACTGAGAAAGCCCCAGAGGGGATGACTGAGAATAGAGAGTCGTGGTGGCAGACATCGTGTTCACTTCATCTTCTGAAATCTCTGAAGAAACTACGCCCGGTTCTGGGCACTGCAAGTGTAGGGCATATGAGCACTTAGAGAGTTAAATTATAACGTGAAGTTGCATAAACTGAATACAGAAGGTCAGAAGTCACACAAAACCAGGTTGTAGCCCAACGTATTTATTTGAAATCACAAGCTTTGTGACGGAAGAGCAGCGCTTCGAAAGCTTGTGTTTTCGAATAAACCTGTTGGACTGTAACCTGGTGTCGTGTGATTTCTGACCTTGGCCATCCCAGTCCTACACCGGCACCTCCACATCCTGAGTGCAGAAGATTAAGGGTGTTCATAGACCATAGAATCCCTACAGTGTGGAAACAGGCCCTTCGGCCCAACAAGTCCACACCTCACAGCCCCTCAGAGCATCCCACCAAGACCCATCCACCCTAACCTGCACATCCCTGGGCACTATGGGTAATTTAACATGGCCAATCCACCCTAACCTGCACATCCCTGGGCACTATGGGTAATTTAGCATGGCCAATCCACCCTAACCTGCACATCTTTGGACTGTGGGAGGAAACCTGTTAAAGATGATTCAAAGGATTTGATGAGGTAGGTTTGTGACAAAACTGTTTCATCTGGTAGGGGGTTTGGGGATATCTGGGGATGGGGTTGGGGGGGAGTAAGAAGCAGGGGCGAGGTCAGGAAACATTCTTTATTTGAAAGACTAGTGGAAATCTGGAGCTCTCTCCCAAAAAACTGTTCAGGTTAGGATTGATTCCAAACAGTGGAGCTCTCTCCCAAAAAACTGTTCAGGTTAGGATCAATTCCAAACAGTGGTTGATATTTTTCAGCCTAAGGAACCAAGGTGAGCAGACTTAGGTGAGTGTACAGGGCTGAATGGCCTCCTCCTGTTTTGAGTTCAATTCCCAGTCAGGAATGGATTATCCGAATGTCTCATGGTGGGACTAAAACCGGCTTTAAAAGATTTCCAAACGATTTTCCCTTTGAGTTAAAGTGGTAGAAGAGGGGGAGATGAGGTTCAGGGTGAAGAGAGACTCTGTCTCTGTTGATGGAATGTGTCAGGCAGCAGGTTGAAAATGGAATGTCTGAGGTTCTTGGCAAACACATAGCAGCGTGGCGGAAAGAAAAATAATTTGTTCCTTTCCTCGCTGACTCATAGTCTGAGACCTCTCGGGAGGCTGTCGCTGGGTGCGGGTGGAAGGAAGGCCAGGATAAATCTGGCAGCCCTCAACCCCAGGTCCTATCGGTTGCCGTGTCAACGGGGCCTAGTTGGTGTGGAATAGGCCGCAGGCCTCAGGAAAACCATTCATCCTCACGTCTGACCTCGCTCGCTTTCACAAACAACAGCACCCCTCTACCCACAACCGCCCCTTCCCCGCGCCCCCCACCCCCCTCCCAGCATTTCTCTTCCACATCCAACAACGAGACATTGGCATGCTTCATTGGCGGAACCTCTAGCTCCTTTCCATTCAATTCCTTTCACACATCTAACTCAGTTCGGGCCTAACTGCCACAAGAAACGGCGAGGCCCAATTCTCTTTGTCTGCACAGGAACTCGTAGTTGGCACGACCTGTATTGTCTGTCAGGCACCAGGGTCCCAGCTGTCCCTCACAGTCCTAGGGTCTTTCAATTTCCTGTACTGCAGTACCAGAGAACTGGGCCAACTGCCACTGGAAAATGGTGCCAACGCCAACGCATTGACATTGCCCACTGTGAAAGAGCTTGTATTATTCTTTATTTACGTTCTCCAAACATTCGTGTCTCAAATACGCCAGGGCATTTTTTCCAAAACTTCCACACATTCCCTGCATCTTTCTCATGAGTTCTGTCAGGTTTTTTAATTACAACACAGACCAAAGTAATGTCCATCTCCTTCCATCCAACACTCCCAGGACAAAAACACTACAGAGTTAGATACACAGTAAAGCTCTGTCCCCTATCAAAACCGCCAAGAACTGGTTCAGCACAGGGTTAGACACAGAATAAAGTTCCCCCTGCACTTATCAAACACTCCACGGACAAAGATAGCATGGGCTTAGTACGGTGTAAAACTCCCCCTAGACTGTCCCCATCAAACACACCCAGGAGAGGGACAGCACAGGGTTAGATACAGAGTAAAGCTCCCTCTACACTGTCCCCATCAAACATTCTCAGGACAGGGACAGCACGGGGTTAGATACAGAGTAAAGCTCCCTCTAGACTATCCCCATCAAACACTCCCAGGACAGGGACAGCACGGGGTTAGATACAGAGTAAAGCTTCTTCTACACTGTACCCCATCAAACACTCCCAGAACAGGGACAACACAGGGTTAGATACAGAGTAAAGCTTTCTCTACATTGTCCCCATCAAACGCTCACAGGGCAGGGATAGCACAGGGTTAGATACAGAGTAAAGCTCCCTCTACACTGTCTCCCATCAAACAGTCACAAGACAGGAAAAACATGGGGTTAGATACAGAGTAAAGTGACAATGAAGAAATGTTATTATGATTTTACGTTCCCTGGTCCAGGGCTGCTGAAATTAAACGTAGAGGCCAAACAAACACATAAATGGGAAATGTAATGTAGGATCGTCATAATTTATCCCTTCTACAGCATCTTCCAAACCCATGGCTACTTCCATCTCGGACAAGAAACATGGGAACGCCATCCCCTGCAAGTTCCCCTGTGAGCCATTCGCCAGTCTGATTTCCATGCTATCCCAAAATGCATCACAGCAAATTAAATACCTTCTGAAATCTAGAAAAAAGACGGCACAGCAAGATCCCACAAGCAGTAATATGATAATGGCCAAATAACCCGCATTTCTTTTCACCATGAGGGATAACTATTAGCAAAGATGCCAGGAAAAAAAGGCCTCAGATCTGATCGATGGGACCTCAGACAGTGCTTCACTCCCGTGTGACTGTAATATGTGTGTGGTCACCTCCAGCTGCATTTCAATCCATGGCCTACTGACTCCAATAAGACCATAAGATGTAGGAGCAGAAGGAGGCCATTCAGCCCGTTGGGTCTGCTCCACCATCTAATGAGATTGTGGCTGATCTGATCATCCTCAACTCCACCTTCCTGCCTTTGCCCCATAACCCTCAGCCTTGAATATACTTACTGACCCAGCCTCAACAGCCCCTCTGTGGTAAAGAATTCCACAGATTCACTTCCCTCTGAGAGAAGAAATTCCTCCCCATCTCTGTCTTCAATGGGCAGCCCTTTATTTTGAGATGATGCCCCTCTGGTTCTAGACTCTCCCACAAGGGAGAACAATCTCTCCACATCTACCCATGTCAATCCCCCTAAGAATCTTGTCTGTTTCAATAAGGTCACCTCTCACTCTTCCCAACTCTAATGAGTATAGGCCCAAGCCTACTCAACCTCTCCTCATAAGACAGTCCTCCATATCCAGGATCAGCCAAGCGAACCTTCTCTGGGCTGTTGTAGTGCCACTACACCTTTCCTTAGACAAACTGGAAAGGGTTCAGAGGAGATTTACCAGGATGTTGCCAGGAATGGAGGGTTTGAGTTATAAGGAGAGGCTGGATAGCCTGGGACCTTTATTCCCCGGAGCGTAGGAGGTTGAGGGGTGATCTTATAGAGGTTTATAACATCATCAGGGGTATGGATAAGGCGTCTTTTCCCTAGGGTGGGAATTTCAACACTATGGAGAATATTTTAAAGTGAGAGGGGAAAGATTTAAAAAGGGGCATGAGGGCCAACTTGTTTACACAGAGAGTGGCTCGTGTGTGGAATGCACTTCCAGAGGAAGTGGTGGATACAGGTACAGTTACAACGTTTAAAACAAAAACAATTGGATAAGTACATGGATAGTGGGTTAGCACTGCTGCCTCACAGCACCAGGGACCTGGGTTCAATTCCATCCTCAGGTGGCTGTCTGTGTGGAGTTTGAACATTCTGCCCGTGTCTGCGTGGGTTTCCTCCGGGTGCTCCGGTTTCCTCCCACAATCCAAACATCTGCAGGTTAGGGTGGGAAATGCAGGTTTACAAGGGTAGGATAGGGGAAGAGTCTGGGGCGGGATGCTATTTGGAGGGTCAGCGTGGACTCAATGAACCGAATGGCCTGCTCCCACACTGTAGGATTCTATAGGAAAAGTTTAGAGGGATACGGGCCAAGCACAGGGAGGTGGGACTATAGTTTAGTTTGGATTATGGTTGGCATGGACTGTTTGGACCAAACGGTCTGTTTCCTTACTGTATGACTCTAAAGGGGGCCAAAAACTGTTCTCAGTATCCCAGCTGTGGTCCGACTAGTGCTTTATATGGTTTTGGCAGAACCTTCTTATTTCTTTGAAATAAATTTTGAAACTTGAGAGTGCAGTTTTCTGAATTGTAGAAATGCAATAGATACTGATATTACCCTGTCTCACTGAGGCATTGTGCTGGAAATGAGGTCCCAATGTCTGAGGAGTTGTTACCAATGTGTAAAAAAAAATTAATCAAACTCTCCAAACTCCCCAATCATCTAACCATCAAACGATAATTAAAAAAGGGACTGCTCAGCAGGTTATTGTAGCTAACAAGATAAAAGCTGTGTACTGCAGAATGCCTTTAACCAATGGAAGAAAAGAAACATGGCTTATTAATTTATTACCCTCTATAATTTAAACTCTTTCCCCATTCTTAACTTCCACACTTCACAAATCCACACACACACACACACACACACACTCACACACACACAAACACACTCCCCCTCGCCACACACACACACACACACACTTCCCCTCACCACACACACACACACACACAAACACACTCCTCCTCGCCACACACACCACACGCACACTCACATACACACACACACACAGACACACTCTCTCACACACACACACTCTCATACACACACACACACGCAGACACACACACACACACACTCTCACACACAGACACTCACACACACACTCATAGAATGCTGCAGAATCTCAGCAGATCTGGCAGCACCTGTGGAGACAGAAACAGAGTTAACATTCCGAGACTGATATAACTCTTCTTCAAAACTCAGTTCAGCTCTGAAGAAGAGTCACACTGGACTTGAAACATTAACTCTGTTGTTGCCAGACCTGCTGAGTTTCTCCAGCGTTCTCTGTGTTTGTTTCAGATTTCCAGCACCTGCGGTATTTTGAACAGATTTTGTTTGCCTACCTTATCTAAACCCGTCATTACCTTGCCCACCTCAGTCGCAGCTCCCCTCAATCTCCTTTGCTCCAAGGATACTGACCCAGCTTCTCCGACCTTTGACCTTGTTGCTAAAATTCCTCAGCCCAGGAATTGTTTGGGTAACTCTCCCTCTGTACCCGCTTGAGGACCCTCACATTCTTCCTAAAGTGTGGTGCCCAGGATTACTCCAGTTGGGGGCTGAACCTTTTGTAAAGGCTCAGGGTCACTCCCCTGCTGTTTACTCAATACTCTCTGCATGAAACTCAAGAACTATGTATTTTGTTAAACATTCTTTCATTATTTCTAACCATCTTTAAAGGTGCATGCACTATGCATCTCCTCATTTAAACACTCACACTTTTACACAGAGTCACATTCACACACTCACACCCATTCGCAGACTCACTCATGCACACATACACCCCCATTCTCTTACAGTCACACGCACACACTCACTTGCACAAGCAGATGCACTCTCACTTATTCAAATTCATACAAATACACACTCTCATTCACACACTCACTCCTGTACACACACACGTTCACTCTCTTACATAGTCACATTTACACACACACTCTCACTCACACACTCACACTCCCACACTCACACCTTGGGTCCCTTGGTCTGTATAGACCCACAAACTGAAGGAATGTGTTACCCTCAACTCCTGCTGCCATCTATCCTCAGGCAGGTAACGTCAGGCATATCTCAGGCAACACATTAACCAGCTGGTGTCCTAATGTGTTTCTGCTCAACCCTCTTCCCCCA
>NW_025973431.1:0-9079 GCF_021869965.1 Rhincodon typus
GAAGGGTCCCGACCCGAAACGTCAACTTTCCTACTCCTCTGATGCTGCCTGGCCTGCTGTGCTCCTCCAGCTCCACACTGAGTTATCTCTGACTCCAGCATCAGCACTTTTTATTATCTCTTTACAAGAACAAATTGTATTTATATGGCATCTTTAATCTAGTAAATCATTCTAAGTCAACAAGTATTATCAAACAGAATATGACATCAAGCCATATAAAGAGCTGCTAGGTCTGATGACAAAAAGCTTAGTTAAAACTTTGGATTTGAAGAAGTGTACCTCAGGCAAGAAAGGTAGAGGAATGCAGAGAGGGAGCTCCATAGCTCAGGTCGGGGCAATTCAATGTATTGCCATCAGTGATGGAGCAACAAATATCCAGGGATAGTGATAAACTAGAGGAACATAGGTATCTCAGAACATTTGGATAGGAGAAGATTACAAAGGTAGGGAGGGGTGAGGCCATGAACATATTTGAAAACCAGGCTGAAAGTTTTTAAATCAAGACATTGCTTGAGCAGGATTCAGTGTAGATCAGAAAAGACAAGACTGAGTTAGGATTAGGTGAACAGTATTTAGGGTGTGTTCGGACGTGGACATCACAATCTATAATTACTCTTCCTTGTATGTATGGTGGGGAAGTGATGGCCTAGTGGTATTATCGCTGGACTATTAATCCAAAGATCCAGCTAATGTTCTGGGGACCTGGGTTTGAATCCCGCCATGACAGACGGTGGCATTTGAACTCAATAAAATATCTGGAATTAGGACTCTAATGATGACCATGAATCCATTGTCAGGAAAACCCCATCTGGTTCACCTAAGTCCTTCAGGGAAGGAAATTGCTATCCTTACCTGGTCTGGCCTAGATGTGATGTGATTCCAGACCCACAGCAATGTGGCTGACTCTGGGCAATAAATGCTGCCTAGTCAGTGACACCCTCATCTTGTTAATGAATAAAGGATATTGAACAAAGAGTCAGTTTCATTGAAAGTGCTTATTGTTATTACACGTGTATTAATTAAAATTTGCCTGTGTTGAGAAATGATTGCAGAATGCCATAGACATTGGCCTTTTCTTCCTGGCATTTGGGTTGAAACCGAGATGAGACTGATTAGACAAAAGTTTGTTATATTTTCTGCTTCTTTGTTTCTGTTTAGTTTGGCTATTATGTCCCCGGCACAAAACAGCCCCTAACCTTGAACTAATTTAGCTGCCCTTAGAAGATGTTTACTGTAGGTAATTAAAAATAATGATACCCTGGCAACTCTCCGAGATTAAAGTTGGGGCTGAGAGACAGTATTAAGACAGGTGAAGGCTGTCCTGCATTGCTTTTTTTGTGCCATCCCTGGCCTGAAGCATGTTGAAACTATTTAATTGAAATGGAAAGCAGTCCTTTTCATAGAATTGGTGTCTTTCACGTTGGTAAACACAAAGTTCAGACAGAATTTAACAGTGTACTTTGATTACTGCGTCCAATGTACAAATATAGAAAAACAAAACATAGAAAAGTGCTAAAATGAAAATGGAGACATTTAATAAAACATTGTTGTTGAAACTTAGATATTAGCAATGCCTGAAGACATATTGACTACATATTATAGTTGATAGTTGATGACGTACACATGTCCAAGAATGTAGACTGCAGTATTGTATTGTTATATTCACTTATGGGGAAGGAAAGACTGACTTATTCGGTCACTATTAGACTGGGTGTGCAACATCCTCACTGATAGAAGGGTATTTGTTCATTTGTTCACAGGATCATTTTCCATTCTTTATTCTGATCAATTATCTGGGGAAACAACGGCAAATGTGACAGGCTTTTTGCTGATGACACCACCCTTCACAGAGCCATTAATTTGCCATCAGTAAACAAGAGGGGATTGAACAATTGTGGGCAGATATTGGGAAAAATAACTGAACACTGGCTGACAAAAAGTCTGTTACCTTCAGTCGGGAGTAGACTAAATCGATGAATGTGTTACGAATTATATCCTCTGTAAAGTGCCAAGTGTTCTTCGATTACATGCATCTGGCTCTGCAGTGTGGGTAATTAAGTCTGAATTATAATGGGGCAGATGAAGATGTTAAGCTTATTGCAGAATTAGAATTTTTAAGCAAACAGGATATTGGTAAAAGCTAGTTACACCAGGGTTCTACACGTGTGAAACCAGTGTTTGAACAGGGATAGATTATTATAGGTCTGTCAGTGTGAAAATAAAATGCATTCTTTGTTCTTAAGTTGTAACTACACTAAAGCCATTAAATCTGATTGATCAAAAGACTTAACCCAACTCCTCACCAATATTCTTACCATTAAAAAATATAGTATACCTGGGCTTAGGTCACATATTTGTGATAAAATCACTTGTGCTGAAGCCTGAGACATATTTATTTCAGAAACATAGCATTTGCATCATTGCATTCTGTATCAATTCAAAACAAACTTCACTCATTGTTTTAAGAAATGTTCTATATTACTGAAAAAGACAGATTTTGTCAAAGCTTTTCATCTTGCACTCATCAGGCCAATTTGCGAGGAATACCAATTTAAAGAGAACAACATTTTTAATACCGTATGAGAAGAATATTCTGGTTAGCAAGTGGATTCTGATTAGTAGAATTGTTGTCATGGAGAATGCATCAGTTAGAAGATGACTGACAGTTAACCACCAATTTTGTTTAAATTTAAACCAGGCAGGTTGATTCTAATTTATCACGGCATTGTCTGAGGAATAAACCAGAGAATAGCTGTCACTTATTTGTTCAGTTGGAACAGGTGCAGTGTGTGTACATGTTATTTCTGTCTGCAAAGTGCAGGGCCCTGTGTCCTAATATGTATAGATTACAGTTCACAATGTGAACTCAACTCACAATCTTAAATTTGTCAATAAAATTATTAGCACAGTCAGGATTAATTCAAAAATGTTATCCAATTTTTGAATCACATCTAATGTTGGATAATGCGTTTAGAGTTCTGCAAGCAAGGACAAGTTGGATACAGTTAGTACATTGCCTGGTTGCAGGCTGCTAACAGGACATGCCATTCGATACAAACTGGCCATCTTTGGTACATATGATCTACATGCCTAACGTCATACTGGCACTGAAATTCATTTGTATGATAGGCCCAATGTCGTTTTGTCTTGACAGCAGCAACCTGTAACTTAGTGATAAGTAGTCCATGTTTACATCACAGTTTCAATGAAAACATGCTACGGACTTCACTCCTAAATGCCCAGCTCTATTTTAAAGTGCACAAATGAGTAATATGGTTTCAGTGCCAGTGTGATGCCAGAAATGTAGGTCATACATCCCAACAACTGACAGACTGCATCAAAGAACACATCCATTTCCTTTAACTATCTGTGGTACATAGTATGCTGACTTTGTCAATCAAGTCATGCCTATAAAAATTAGAATTGTGGCTTACTTATCCTATTTTTGGACAAAATGTTTTCTCAGGTGACATGGCACCCACTCTGACGTAGCCAATTATAATTTTGCTGAGACAATCATTCATTCTCCACCTTGTTAGATATACAACCATCCGCTTTTGCAGCTGCTCAGTGGAATCATGTGGCAGGCAAGGCAGAAGTACTTGATGCTTTGCACCATTAAGGCACCAAATTTAATCTAACTCCACAGTACTTGAGATGCTGCAAACTAGGAACTTCCCTTCATACTGTGATCCTGAACTGTTTTCCCCAAGAAAGTAGCTGAGAAAGGAAAGTTAGCTCTTCGGTTTGCTGACAGAGCTCTGGGAGTGCTGGTGGATGGGTGATGGAAAGGAAGGCATTGCTATGTCCCTGTGACTGGCAAAGGAGGCCACACCACCACACTCAGCCAGCTGGACTGAAATGGTGCACCTGGTCAAAGCAAACTTCTGGGTAAACTGCAGTACACAACAGTGAAGGAAGAAGGTGAGTGATCTCCTGCACTCTGTAAAGATAATTTCTTAATCTTTACTGTGCTACCTCACTCTCACAGGACCACAGTTCACTTTAACTTTGTCACAGAGCATGCCTCTCATAAACCCCCATAACCTACAATTCTAGTTAGTCTATGCATTGTGTAAACAAAAAGACTCACATCCAACTCATCCTCTGTTAAAAAAAAAACTAACCCACTTTGCCTCTGTGTTCCTACTCAACTGCTGGGAACTGGAATACTGACCATGTCTCCTGGATCACCACTAACTGCTCTTCCATCCACCATCATCATGCTCAGTCCCTCCATTTGTCTCATTGCAGGAAAACTGCGCAACCTGCCAGGCTGAGGTCTCCCCTGACTAATCTATCTATAGTCACTGGACTGTTTGTACTTAACCAGCTAACGCCTTGTGGCCCAATCCATGGACAGCAAAGACACAAATCCCCAGATTCTAGTAGAACCAATATCTGACTGGTTGGGGAAAAAAGTCCTGGATTGAAATTGGATGAGCCGCTTGACTGACGGTATCCCTGATGGACTGTAGTTCCCCTTGACCCCACTAAGCACTGGTTTGCTTTGATTTTTATACATGGTCATTTGGTTGAAGTACAGACGGCACGTTTACTGTATAAGCTGCTGGCATATTACAGTTGGTGTGATGTTATCATAGTACAGTACCAGGCAGTGAATGTCCACCCCTTTGACTATTTAGCGCCCTCAACCTTAATATTGCCACCTCTTCTTATGTGCTAAAAGGTAATGCAAACCATAGAAGCTGGCAGTCTCCACTAAGCACAGTATAAGTGAGTACTCAAAACTGAAGCTAAGAGCCATAAGATGCATGCACTGTGTATGTGTATACACGTGTGTGTGTGTGTGTGTGTGTGTGTGTGTATGTGTGTGAGAGGATCTACAAAGTGAACCAACAGATAATGTACAAATTGTATGTGTTCCTGAGCTCAAAAGTGAAGTCCTGAAGGCCTTGTGAGCTGTGTGTATTTATCTGGGAGCAAGCTTGATGATATGGAGAGGCTGGTATTTTGTTGTTTCCAACTTGCATGGATGATGGGTGCAGCAGAGTGGTGTCCATGGAGCATGCAAGGATGTTGTGATGAAGACAGAATCAAGCTGCTGATGGCAGGTCATTGCTTTGATTTTAATGTCAGGATTTGGTGCTGTCTAGTTTATCGGGGAAGGAGCAGAGAATTTGAAGCTGCATGGAAATTAGGTAAGTTGGGCTAACAATGAAACACAACTGCATGAAATAGAGCAGTCGCTGCTCCTAGCGAGATTCTGAACTCACACTTTAAACCTTAAGGGAAAAGATAGGAATTCTTTTCTCAATGTTATGATTTCTAATGTTTTTGTTTTAACCATCTTTTCCTCCATTTCTCACAATTAAATAGACTGATAAAGGGAGTGTAAATTTTCAACCGTAATGTCGAACATTAGTTGTGATTTTGCAATTGGATAGCATTTACTCACTGATCCCGATAGCACTAACAATCACACCATAAACCTATTTAAGATTATATGCCACACTTGCAGAGTGATTAATTTGCACTTACTCAAAAAACATATTTATTTACATGCAATATCTTGTTTTTTGTAGGCAGAAATTCAAAATTCTCCAGACGTTGCACTTTTTTAATCTGAGGAAAAGGATTATCACATCCATTTCAATAGCCTAGATATTTTGAGCTGACTTACCTGGTTTGAATTTAATCACCAATTTAAGACAGTTAACACTTCCTGTGCATATTCATGCCAACCATAGTCCAACCGATCAGCACCCACCTCTCATGTGGTATGACTTGTTGTGTCCTTTCTAAGTTGTTTTAGTTTTGGTGAGTGCTTTCATGTCTCTTGTCAGAAATGATTTTTCTTTGAGAAATTGGATGTAGTAGTGCAGTCAGTTGCAAAATTAGTGATCAGTAATACAGCAAGTATTTATTTAGAGGTGTGGAAATTTGGGAATAAATGAGTGTTTACCAACCACAGAACCCATTCTTAAACAAAGTGGCTATAGGTAAAAGTAAATAAATTTTCTCCCTTAGTAATTATGATTCCTTCCGACTTTCCTTTCTCTCCCCCCTCTCTTTTTCTCTCCCTGTCCTTCTTTCTTTCAGGACTATGGAGTAAGGCTGTTAATATTAGGAAATGAAATGATTGTTCACTTCGTCACAGAGTCATAGATATGTACAGCATGGACAGGCAGGGTAAGAGTTTGAGCAAATGTAAGGAGAGAAATACCCATAAACGTTACCTCAGGTTACATCACATCAGATATCATTCTGCCTCTTATTGGGCTGTATCTGGCTGTGTTTCAAGGCAATGAGAAATTCCCTTGGAGCTGCCTGGAAAGCTTTTAGAATTTCTAAATATTTATTAACTGCAGTGTTAAGAGATCATTCTGGTGCTAAACAATCAATGCACCTATTTCTCGAGTTGTTAGCAACTTGCAAAGGTCAGCAAGGTACCAAGTGTAGTGTGGGGATTACTTCTTCCGTTTAATTGACAGTCTTAAGTTTTCCCACAATGAAAAAAAAAGCTCTAGTCATGGATAGGTGTGAGGATAGTTGTCACAGCATTTCTTATCAGATTGTACTGGCACTGCTTGACAAGATGTTGCTAACTTCCCAGAAGTCAGCTCACCTATCTGTGATCATGCTCATCTTCAGTTGCACTTCTTAGCAGCCTTCACTATGGTATGGGAACAATCTCTATTCATATCCAACATAGAATCATAGAGTCACAGAGATGTACAGCACGGAAAGAAACAACTCAACCATGTCGACCAGATATCCTAAATTTATCTCGTCCGATTTGCCAGCATTTGGCCCATTCCCCTTTAAATTTTTCCTATTCATATACCGCTCCAGATGCCTTTTAAATGTTGTAATTGTACCACCCTCCACCACCTCCTCTGGCAGCTTGTCCCTCTCACCTTAAACCTATGCCGCCTAGTTTTGGACTTGCCTACCCTGGGGGAAAAGACTTTGACTATTCACCCTATTCATGCCACTCATGATTTTATAAACCTCTATAAGGTCATCCCTCAGCTCCACGGGAGTTTCTCACTGCCTGGAAACACACCCAGATACAACCCAGAAGGAGGCAGAATGATATCTGATGTGATGTAACCTGAGGTAACATTTATGAGAATTTATCTCCTTACATATGCTCCAGTGAAAATAGCCCCAGGCGATTCAGCCTCACACTATAGCTCAAACACTCCAACCTTGGCACCATCCTTGGAGATCCTTTCTGAACCCTTTCAAGTTTCACAACATCTTTCCTATAGCAGGCAGTCTAGAATTGAATGCAGTATTCCAAAAGTAGCCTAACTGATGCCCTGTGCAGCCAAAATATGTCTTTCCAACTCCTATTCTCAATAACTAACAACACTAACAGTACCAGCAACAGCCTGAGCAATTCCAGCAGCAGCAATGTTTGCATTCTCAGCCACGTACTGCTCCACAGAGTTTCTGGGGATGACAGTGGGATGGATAGTGGTGGTGGATGGATACAGAGCAGTGGCTCTGAGGGGACAAAACCACAAATGAAGTGTCCACAGGAAAAGGATCAGTTTTATTGACATGTTAGAGTGCCAGGACTTCAGAAAGCTTGTGCTGTCATGACAGGTCATTGCTGACTTCTGGAACAAGACCAGTTTTCCAGTGGATCATGTGGGCATACGTTGTCAGTGGGTGTCAAGATGGTTAACACCGAAAAATCAAACCATCATCACTCTCTACCTGCACAGCCTCTTCAGATCTTTATCTCCTAACAAAGTTGTCTGCATCTACTCCTGGAAGGAGACAAAATTTTGCCTTAATTGGTCAGTGCATTGAGTATATGAGTTGGGAGGTCACGTTGCAGCTGTACAGGCCATTGGTTCAGCCACTTTTGGAGTATTGCACGCAATTCCGGTCCCCTTCCTATAGGAGGGATGTTGTGAAACTACAAAGGGTTCAGAAAAGATTTACAAGGATGTTGCCAGGGTTGGAGGGTTTGAGCTATAGGGAGATGCTGAATAGGCTGGGGCTATTGTCCCTGGAGCATCAGAGGCTTATAAAATCATGAAGGGCATGGATAGGGTAAATAGTCAAGGTCTTTTCCCCGGGTTGGAGGGGTCCAAAAGGAGAGGGCATAGGTTTAAGGTGAGAAGAGAAAGATTCAAAAGGGACCTAAGGGGCAACTACGGAATGAGCTGCAAATGCAGTGGTGGAGGCTGGTACGATCACAACTTTTAAAGGGCATCTGGATGGGTATATGAACAGGAAGGGTTTGCAGGAATATGGGCCAAATGCTGGCAAATGTGACTAGATTTATATAGAATATCTTGTCAGCATGGACGAGTTAGACCAAAGGATCTGTTTCCGTGCTGTATATCTCTATGACTCTATGACTCTAAAATAGAGATCTGTGCATGGTAGAAATGGTTTGTGTGGTGAGGAGGAAAGAACAAAAGTTGTGGAGGGTGACTGTTGGATATGGGTGTGCGATGACAATAGGATGATATTTAGTGTGAATGTTGGCTGTTTAGTATGAGTTGCCTGGACACAGAAAAATGATTGCAGCTGCAAGTGTGTTTTATTGCAGAATGTTATGTAATAGAATACTGGCAATGTCTTGAGTATGGGTTTGGCATTTGAAAATGTTATGCCACTCACTTTTCCCAGCCTCCTGAAGTCCTGGAAACTTTGCAGGCATTGACTCCATGTTAGACCCTCCTGTTACTCACCCCCTTGGCCTCTTCCATGCATCTCTGTTTAGTTGGAAAGGCTGGCCTGTTCCTCATAACCTTGGGAATGATCACCTCTAGCATTTGGATCTCCAGGTAAGAATGGGAGAACTGGAGGGCAGGGGCACCATCTCAGGTGTTCTGTCTATTCTTGGTAGCTTCCATAATGTCAAACTACTTCTGACCCATACCAGTGTCCCTTCCATGAGAAATCCTTCCTTTGGCAAATTCAGTGCCACATTGCACCCACCCTCACTAATTGTTCAGGGAACCTGATGCTGTATTATAATACTGTGGCTCAGTTAAACAGTCATGGGCAAGTTTGTTATAGCTCTTAAAAGGTTCCCAACCCACTGTTTTGGCTGGGACCAAGAGTTGAAAATACTGTCCATAATCCC
>NW_025973432.1:0-9079 GCF_021869965.1 Rhincodon typus
CCCGCAATAACAACCAAAACAGAATCCCCCTCATCCTCACGTACCACTCCACCAACCTCCGGATGCAACGCATCATCCTCCGACACTTCCGCCATCTGCAATCCGACCCCACTATCAAAGACATTTTTCCCTCCCCACCCTTATCTGCTTTCCGGAGGGACCACTCTCTCCGTGACTCCCTTGTCTGCTCCACACTCCCCTCCAGCCCCACCACACCTAGCACTTTTCCCTGCAACCACAGGAAGTGCTACACCTGACCCTACACCTCCCCCCTCACCCCCATCCCAGGCCCCAAGAAGTCTTTCCACATCAAACATGTTCACCTGCACATCTGCTAATGTGGTATACTGCATCCGCTGTTCCCATTGTGGCCTCCTCTACATCGGGGAAACCAAGCGGAGGCTTGGGGACCACTTTGCAGAACACCTACGCTCGGTTCGCAATAAACAACTGCACCTCCCAGTTGCGAACCATTTCAATTCCCCCTCCCACTCCTCAGACGACATGTCCATCCTGGGCCTCCTTCAGTGCCACAACGATGCCACCCGAAGGTTGCAGGAACAGCACCTCATATTTCGCTTGGGAACCCTGCAGCCCAATGGTATCAATGTGGACTTCACAAGCTTCAAAATCTCCCCTCCCCCTACCGCATCCCAAAACCAGCCCAGCTTCTCCCCACCTCCCTAACCTGTCCTTCCTCCCACCTATCCCCTCCTCCCACCTCAAGCCCCACTCCCATCTCCTACCTACTAGCCTCATCCCCCCTCCTTGACCTGTCCATCCTCCCTGGACTGACCTATCCCCTCCCTAACTTCCCACCTACATTCACCTCTAATTGCTCCATCCCCGCCTCTTTGACCTGTCTGTCTCCTCTCCACCTATCTTCTCCTTTATCCATCTTCTATCTGCCTCCCCCTCTCTCCCTATTTATTTCAGAATCCTCTTCCCCTCCCCCATTTCTGAAGAAGGGTCTAGGCCCGAAACGTCAGCCTTCCTGCTCCTCTGATGCTGCTTGGCCTGCTGTGTTCATCCAGCTCTACACTTTGTTATCCCATGCAGGCTGTGTTCTACACACACACCCTCAGGCCTATGAGGAAGGTAATTCCAGGATTTTGACCCAATGATACTGAAGGAAAGGTGATATATTTCCAAGTTAGGATGGTGCGTGGCTCGGAGGGGAGCTTGCAGGGGGTGGTGTTCCCATGTATCTGCTGCCCTTGTCCTTTTCAGTGGTAAAGGCACAGGTTTGGGAGGAGCCAATGCCCTTCTCCCCACCTACTGAATTTGTGTGTTTTATTTCCTTTATTCATTCACGGGATGAGGACATCACTAGCCAGGCAGCATTTATTGCCCATTCCTAATTGCCGAGAGGACAGTTCAGAGTCATCCACATTATTGTGGGATTGGAGTCACATGTAGGCCAGACCAGGTAAGGATGGCAGTTTCCTTCTCTATGGGACATTAGTGAACCAGATGGTATTTTCCGACAATCGACAATGGATTCACGGTCATCATTAAACTCTTAATTCCAGACATTTTATTGCATTCAGATTTGAGGTCTCTGGACTGAAACTCCTGTAATAATACCACTTGGCCATAAGCTCCCCAACTGTCACGTTCGGTGCTCAGTGAGTGTTAGGGAATCTCACCTTTTCGGGAATCTTATCCTTGTCCAGTTTGAGGAGGTGCTTCAGGAAGCTGGGGTCTCCGAGCAGCAGCTTGGCTGTGGTCCACTGAGGGCTCTTCTGCAGCAATACACAGACTGCATTCATCACTGTGAGAACCAGTGTTGGTGGGCTGGTGTAGACTCTGCACACACAGGTTCAAGAGGGTTAGTATGCGGAAAAATGTAGAACTTTCATTTTTATTCCGTATTTAGCTCGTCAAAATGGAAGACATGATTTTTATTTCATTTTTGGAGTTTTTGTGAGCTTGGTGATGAGGAGTCAGAAGGCCTATTTGTTTACCTGCATTTTAAAGTAAATTATAGATTTTTTGAACTGAAGAGATGGTATCTAGTAATTTAGTGCCTTAAATAAATGGGTGGGAAAACATGTTGCCTCGTGACAAGGGTCCAGGGTATTACAGTGTTGTGAAAATGATTTCTATTTAACATTTTTTGAAGGATTTACATTTTGAGGGGCTGTGGGGAAATAAATTTATTTCAAGTCTTGAGGACAATCGTTGAGTGATCTCTTTAAAGTGATCATGAAAGGTTCACTGTAGCCACAAGATCTTTTAAAATTGGGATTCCTGTATGTCTGCTGGCTTTCCTTTCAACCCTGACACTGCTGATTTGAACAGTGACTGGATTGAAGAGGTGCTTGCTTTATTCAGATCAAGTGGAGGAAAGCCTGCTAATAACAAGCTGCCCAACTGATCTGTCCAACTTCAGAAAAGAAAACCTATGATATCAGTTTAAGGTAAAAATATGATCTTTTGAAAGAACAACTGAAATAACATTTCAGTATTGCTTTAGCAAACTGTGTCTGCAAGACTTCAGAGACAACCATGCATGATGAGGGATTAGACTACACTTGTCAGAATATCAAAGCAACAGGCTAAGGAATATCCTATGTTTTATCAAGAATAACCCACCAAGCAATGTGATTTTTTTTTCAATTTCTGAAGAGCAATCTATCTTTTTTTGTCTCTTTTCCTGGAGTGAGTGTGTATATGCGTGTGTGTGTGTATGTGTGTGTGTGTGTGTGTGTGTGTGTGTGTGTGTGTGTGTGTTTGAGAGAGAGAGAGAAACTGTGTGTCTGTGTGTGAGAGAGAGGGAGATTGTGTATATGTATGTGAGAAAGAGAGAGACTGTGTGTGTGTCTATGTGCTTGAGTGTTTGTGTCTTATAGGTGTGTGTGTTTTGTGTGTGTGTGCATAGGACTCTGTGTGTGTGTGTGTGTTCGCGTTTGTGTGTTTGGTGGGATGTGGGGAGTATGTCTGTGTGTGTTTGTGTGTGTTTGGTGGGGTATGGGGAGTGTGTATGGCTTATAGGTGTATGTGTGTGTGTTTTGTGTGTCTGTGCATAGGACTGTGTGTGCTAGAAATATTCAACATATCTAGCAGCATCAATGGAGAGAGAAACAGATTTACAGATGTTATCACTGCACACAGTTTCACCTTCATAACTCTCTTCAACCCTTTCCTGATTTTGCTCATGTCTATCAAATCGGGAGAGAATCACCTTTTCTAGGTAAGTAATTTTCTTCATCCGTAGTAATATTTTAATAAATCTCTCTGCACTTTCTCTAGGGTCTTCATATTTGTCCAAAAATGTAATGTATAAAACTGCACACAGCACTCCAGCTGATTCATAAAGATTTGGCATAGATTGTTTTGTTTTGTACTGATATGATCTCAAACTAAAATCTGGCTTGATAGATCATAGGATTTCTAAAAAGTTTTACCAAAGTTGAAAAAAATTACAACAACTGAAACATAACCTCACAATATTATAGATCTAGTGTTAACAATAAACAGAAGCTAATATCACGAAGGATAAAGACAAGTAGAACAAACAATTTATAGAGAACACACATTTAAAGACTTTGAGTCTCTTAGTAAAAATATAATCCTATTAATTTCAAAACATTCCTTTACAGATTCCAAAAAGTATTCACAGTTTTCACATCGGAGAGAAACTCTTTGGCTTCAACTTCTAGAGTGGAGAATCTGATAGCCTCTTCCAAAGTCTTCTCAACTTCAAATAACCACTGCAGGGTTTTAACCAAACACTTCTGGATAATATTACTAAATTCCTTACTCTAAGGTTATTTTTAAAATAAATTCAAACTATCTTCTCCCTTTCTTAGGAGCAACTGCTTTAAACATCCATCTTCAACGAAGACATCTTCAGAACTTCCCCAATCTGAAGCAAACATTGGAAGATTTTTCTCTATGTCACGGACATTTCCCCCAAGCTTGAAAAAGTACAAAACCTTTTCATCGGAAGCCCTACTGTGTATTTTGTTTGCTCGTAAACTCTCCCAATTATTTATTGGAGGCTATCTCTCAAACTGTTTTAAACTTTAACACCATGGCTACAGAAATACTAAAGTTAATCATTAAACCCCTTCAGGTACACAGAAAACCCATTGGCCACTAATTCAAAATTCAAACATCCAAATTCATAAAGACATTATACACACCCTACTTCACAGAATGTTGTGTCTGCTAATAAATGAAGGATTCTGTATTCCTTTTTACAATAAACTTTTAAAACTTTCTGTTTATGTACCTCCATTGCTCTCTGTAAGAGTGTAACTGTAAGTTAGAATGCAGTTTGAAATGAGAACAGGTGCACCTTTGCACAAGCACCATACCTGATCTCTGAAATATCGCTCTTATCCAGGGCTTGGAGAGCGACAATGGCCTTTTCCAAAATAGGAAGCACGTTGTTCAGTTCATTGGTCGCTTGCTGCAAGTCAACATCAAAGTTCCTTTAAACTGGTAAATGGAGCTCAATGACATGAAGAAAGTGAGAATGAACAGCAGGGTTATATCCTGGCTTAGTTAGGAACTTCACCAATATGATCCTCTTCTTCCCTCTCCCAACCTTGAACTTCATCACATCCAGCTCCAGACTGAGATAGTGGCAGATGAAAATGATGGATGATACATTGAACTACCAGCCTCAGTCCCAAATAAACACGTTTGTATAGTTGGATGGAAGAGGATGGTATACAGGTGGGAAACCTAAACTCAGCAGGATCATTTGAACTGGGTGTTGAGTTCAAACAGACCCTATTCTGGTTGCCATTAGGGTCTTAACTTGCAGTGTTGGAGTCGCAAACTTATGTAGCAACAAGAACACTCTTGAACAATTGATAAAAATAAGTCTAGTCTCATAATATGAAAGTTTTAAATTCCCCACTCTTTAACCATAAAAAAATACATTTTTAAATTCATTCATGGGATGACGGCATCATTTATTGCCCATCCCTAATTGCCCAGAGGGCAGTTCAGAATCTACCACATTACTGTGGGTCTGGAGTCACATATAGGCCAGACCAGGTAAGGATGGCAGTTTCCTTCCCTAAAGGACAGTAGTGAAACAGATGGGTTTTTCCCCCAACAATCAATTCACAGACATCATTAGACTCTTAATTCCAGATATTTATTGAATTTAAATTCCACCATCGAATGACAGGACTTGAACTCAGGTCCCCAGGACCTTATCTGGGTCTCTGGGTTAACAGATAATACCACTAGGCTATTACCTCCCCTGAAGCTGTCAGCGAGAGTTAAAAAGACTTCTTTGATTGACAGGCCATCTGGTGTGGTTTAAAAAAATACCAACTGGTCTTGCAGTTACAGGAGTTGTTTGTGAAATTTCCCCAAGGGTGTTTTTCTTGTCTCCTTTATTGACTGATGGGACATGGACATTGCTGGATGGGCCAGCATTTATTGCTCATCCCTAGTTGCCCTTGGGAGAGTATTATTATGTCACTCTGATGCTGAGTGGACTTTTATTGACTGCATGAACTCAGCTGGATGGTTTGGAGTCCATAGTCAGTTGACAGTTTAAAGAGGTCAATAATAATGTAGCTGGCTTTGATGTGGTGTCTGAAGAGAATTTTATTTTTCAAAGAAATTAACCACTTTAGGAAATTTCAAATCTTTGAATTACAGCACAAGGTGTCAATAGCCTAGTAGTATTATTGGTAGACAATTTATCCAGAAACTCAGCTAATGTTCCAGGGACCCGGGTAAAAATCATACTGCAGCAGGTGGTGCAATTTGAATTCAAGAAAGAATCTGGAATTAAGAATCTAATGATGGCCGTGAAACCATTGTTGACTGTCGGAAAAACCCATCTGGGTCACTAATGTCCTTTAGGGAAGGAAATCTGTCATCCTTAGAGACAGTAAGGACTTGACCTGGAAGCTAGAGTCAACAAATGTGGAGCTGGAAAAGCAGAGCAGGTCAGGCAGCATCTGAGGAGCAGGGAAGTCAATGCTTCAGGCCAAAACTCTTCATCAGACCTGCCATCCTTACCTGGTCTGGCTTACATGTGACTCCAGACCCACAGCAATATGGTGGACTCTTAACTGCACTCTGGGCAATTAGAGATGGGCAATAAATGCTGGTCTAGTATCCAGCAATGTTCTCCTCCCGTCTATGAGTTTTAAAAAAGATACAGAACAAAGCTCCCCATACACAGTCTTCATCCAGCACTTCCAGGGCCGGGACAGTGCGGGGATCGATACAGAATAAAGTTCCCTCTACACTGTCCCCCCCATCAAACACTCCATGGACAGGGACAGGAGGATAGATACAAAATAAAGCTCTCCTGACACTGACACCATCAAACACTCTCTAGACAGGTACAGCACAGGGTTAGATACAGAGTAAACATCCCCCAACTCTTCTAAAACAAAACTAAAGTTTCCTTGACACTGTCCCCGTCAAACATTCCCCAGACAGGGACAGTACAGGATTAAATTCAGAGTAAAGATTCCTGTGCTCTTTTAAACTGAATGTAAAACTCCCTATGACACTGTCCCCATCAAAGACACCCACAACAGGTACAGTATAGAATTAGATACAGAGTAAAGCCTCCCCTACTCTTTCAAACTAAAGTTCCCTCAACACTGTCCCCATCAAACACTCCCCAGACAGGGACAGCATGGGGGTAGATCAAGTTAGATTCTGCATCTACCCTTTTAAACTGAAAGTAAAGCTTCCTCGACACTGTTCCCATCAACTGGAAGAGAGAGAGAGAGGAAATCACAAACTGGGAGGGAGGGAGAGAGAGAGGGGAGAGAGAGAGAGAGAGACGGGAGAAAACACAAACTGAGAGAGGGAGGGGGAAAACACAAACGGGGGGGGGGGGGAAACAAACAGAGAGGGGGGAACACAAACTGGGAGAGAGAGGAATGGGGGAACACAAACTGAGAGAGGGAGGAGGGGAACAAACTGGGAGAGAGAAAGAGTGGGGAGAACAAACTGGGAGAGAGAGGGAGAGAGAGAGGGGGAAAACACAAACTGGGAGAGAGAAAGAGTGGGGAGCACAAACTGGGAGAAAGAGGGAGAGAGAGACGGGGGAAAACACAAACTGAGAGAGAGAGAGAGGGAGGGGGAAAACACAAACTGGGAGAGAGAGAGCGAGGGGGGAACACAAACTGGGAGAGAGAGAGCGAGGGGGGAACACAAACTGGGAGAGAGAGGGAGGGGGTGGACACAAACTGGGAGAGAGGGAGAGGGGAACACAAACTGTGATAGAGAGGGAGGGGGGACACAAACTGGGAGAGAGAGAGAGAGGGGGGGAAGCAAAAGGGGGGGGGGGGGGAACAAAAAGGGGGAGAGAGGGGAGGGGGAGAGAGAGAGAGGTGGGGGGGAAACACAACCTTGGAACATTCAAACAGTGGGCAAATATCAGGTCATGTTAATTAAATGCCATATATTTAAGCATTGCATCAGCAATGTCAAAAGTCCCAGCTTAGTTCTACAGGATTGATCTAACCAGAGCTGAGAAGTGATCTGACTGAGGGCCTCAGCAAACCTTCGTACCTTGTGATCAGAGTTAAATAGAGTCAAATAGCAGCAATTACCTCAGCGTATTCCTGCACAATCCGAGTCTCTTCAGCCATGATCTCCTCTTCGTGTTTCACAATGGCACGCACCTCTTCCACGGCCTCAGTATCATCTTTAAGTTTCTGCACTAACTGTTCAATCTCCTGCAGAAAGGATAGGTGTGGTTAGCCCGACACCACACACACACACACACACACACACACAAATCTCCACTGTGTATCTGACACCATTCCACCTTACAACTGTTTTCATAATTTGTCACAATAAAATCTCCACCAATCACAGCTGAGCAATGTAGGAGCAGGAAGTGGCCTTTCGGCCCTTTCACTCTGTTCTGTCACTTAGTGATGTCATGGCGAATCTGCATCTTGTAGCATCCACCTGTCTTGGTATCATAACCATCAAAACTGTAAAAGTTTCAGTTTAGAAAGTTCTAACTGATGTTTTGAGAGAGGGAAAGTTGCTGGTTGCCACCACTGCGTGTGTCAGATCTAAGCTTGTTGACATTATCCCTCAGAAGCCACCTCTAACTGTGAGTTACTGCTCCCTTCTCCTTGGCTCCTTTACAGTGGATACAGTTTCTCCCTAACAACTCACGCAGTCAAATCGAGAACTTTCTACACACTCATCTCCAGCCAAGGGAATACAAGCAAGGTAGCTGCAACCTGTTCTCATTAAACTGCTTTAAGGCCCGGTATCATTTTGCGCTGAGGATAACATTCCTGAGGTGCAGTGACCAGAATACATGGTGCCAATTGTCTGGACTCGAAGACCCCTAGAACTAACATTGTCTTGTATGCATCAATTAGTGTTACTTGTTTTCTCAAATTGCAAACAACTCCTTACATATTCTTTCTGTTTAGAAGCAGTGTCCCATGTGGTCTTTACACTGGTCAATGGTAACACCCAGAATGTAGCTAATGGATGATTCATTGACGGTAACACCTTTGAATGTCAGGGGGACATTGCTTACATTCTCTCTTGTTGGAGATGGCTGTTGCCTGGCACTGCCTTTTAAGCATGCTGTCATGGGAGGTGGTATTATTGGTAAGGCCAGCATTTGTTGCCAGTCTGCTGGGCCATTTCAGAGGGCAGTTTTGAGTCAGCCACAGCCTCCCTCACTTGCTGCCATGTCAGAATTTATCCACATGCCCAGAGATCATTAACCTGGCCCTCTGAACTACAGTCCAGTCAAATTACACCTAGGCCACAATCTCACTTTTGGAAACATACTTTCTTCCTTTAGAAATATTTATCCAAATCTGCAAAATGTTTTGGAAAATTATGACAGTTTTCTTCCAGGGTCCCTCCTGGTCATGAATGTTAATGCACCTTGTAAAATGATGACTCTTCTGCCAATTACATTAAGTCTGTATCCTCTGAAGCCAACCCCGTCACTGGAAACAGTTTCTCCTGAAGTACTCTATAAAAACCTGACAGCATTTGAAACATGAGATAACAAGGTGTAGAGCTGGATGAACACAGCAGGCCAAGCAGCATCAGAGGAGCAGGAGAGCTGACGTTTTGGGCCTAGACCCTT
>NW_025973433.1:0-9079 GCF_021869965.1 Rhincodon typus
CCTGAAACATCAGCTTTCCTGCTCCTCTGATGCTGCTTGGCCTGCTGTGTTCATCCAGCTCTACACCTTGTTATCTCAGATTCTCCAGCATCGGCAGTTCCTACTATCCCTGGAATGATTGAGTTGTTTTGTGAGGCTAGGTTGGACTGGTTATGCTTGTTTCCACTGGCATTTAGAAAAGTGTGGGGTGACTTGATTGTGGAATATAAGATTCTAAATAGTCTTGATAAGGTGTATGTGGAAGCAATGTTTCCTCATGTAGGTGAGTCCAGAACTAGAGAGCACTGTTTAAAAATTAGACCTTTTAGGGCAGAGATGAAGAGAAATGTTTTCTTTCAGAGGGTTATGCAATTTTGGATTTCTTGTGGAAGCTAGGCCCATGATTTTTTTTTAAGACAGGGTTAGATAGATTCTTTCTTAGGGAGAGGTGTCAAAGGTTAGATTGGATAGTGGGATTCGAAACACAAACACATCACTGGTGCTATTTTGTATGAGACAACAAGGTGCAGGGCTGGATGAACACAGCAGGCCAAGCAGCATCATAGGAGCAGGATTTCACAAGCTTCAAAATCTCCCCTCCCCTACCGCATCCCAAAACCAGTCCAGCTCGTCCCCGCCTCCCTAACCTGTTCTTCCTCCCACCTATCCCCTCCTCCCACCTCAAGCTGCACCCCCATCTCCTACCGACTAACCTCATCCCGCCCCCTTGACCTGTCCGTCCTCCCTGGACTGACCTATCCCCTCCCTAACTCCTCACCTACACGCACCTTTACTGGCTCCATCCCCGCCTCTTCGACCTGTTTGTTTCCTCTGCACCTATCCTCTCCTCTATCCATCTTCTATCCGCCTCCCACTCTCTCCCTATTTATTTCAGAACCTCCTTCCCCTCCCCCTTTTCTGATGAAGGGTCTAGGCCCGAAACGTAAGAGCCTTTCTGCTCCTTTGATGCTGCATGGCCTGCTGTGTTCATCCAGCCCTGTACCTTGTTGTCTCGGATTCTCCAGCATCTGCAAATCCTACTATCTCTGCTATTTTGTATGTCCGTGTTGTGTAAGATAAGGTTCGTCTGAATTCTGTAGTAAAAACAGTCAATGAGATCTTCATATATTTTCTACATCATTGCCCGTCTGATTTGCCCCAGCTGACTGTCATACACTAATGTCTCTTTGATGTCCCTTATTTCCTATTGCTGACAATGGAATCCATTGCAAAACGTTTGAGAAGGAAAATATTTCCCAGTGTTTTGTTTTGTTTCTTTCCTTTTGGTTAGTTATTGTAGCTGAGGATAGGTACATTAACCTCATTTTAAAAAGTCAACTTCAGTCAATTAAACTCTTACAGCTTCTCAGAGACAGCAGTGACCTTATTAACATGGAATTATGTCAATCTTTTCTAAAAAAGGAAAATCTGACATAATTGGACGGCTGTTCATTAAACTATAAACAATTGAGTTGATGGCATATTTGTCTTTTTGAGAAAAGTTACATTCCTGATGGATGTTTATGCTGAGATTTGGCTGCATTTATTTTTATAGTTCAAGCCCTGGGTAGAAGTCAGACAGTTATATAACCAATCTAAGGCTGTTTACTCCTTTCCCAACAAAAACAGCAGATACATGCGACAGAATCTAACAGGGTTCTGAGCTACATGGGCTAGGGCGAGCTATGTGGCAGAATCAGATGAGAAGTCCAGCGAGCTTGATCATGACAACATGAGCATCAGTTATACTTTTCACTTGCCGTGTGGCAAGTTTCTTACTGGACAGTGTCGAGTTGCCAATTAACAGAGGTTAATGTTTGTTGAACACCTTGTTGACAGCACAACTCATCTCATTTATATCCAGCTTTCTATCTTTCCAAACTCCCCAGACAAGCTAGAGATGAAGAAAAACAGAGATGAAGAAAAATCAGCATGGAAACCAGAGCGGGTACACGGTGGATTCAGCTCACCGTTTCTCTGTCTGGGATACAGGACCTGCATTTTACTGTCCAACACACGGAGATGCTAATCTAATACCTGAGCAATTTGTCGTTGCCTACACCAAAATCACATTGCATGACCATTCAAACCAGTGGTTGGTGCTAGTCCTCAAGGTTGGGAGGTGGGCACTGACAATCAGGGAGTCCCAGGATCATCAGTCATGGCCACAGTCTGCATACACAGTCCATGGGACTGGCCACGGTCTGTTGTCCACTTGGGGCGTTCACAGCTACATTCTGGGTTAGTTACAGTAGGTAACGGTCAGACCTGTAGGGCCAGCAACAGCAGACAGGGGAATCATATATCTTCAATTGGGAATTACAAACACCGTGGTCAGAGGTCCAATCAGTCATGTCCAGGGGCTGGTGATCAAAGGCAGCCTGAAGTCTTAGGCAGTTTCAGTTCTGGGGGTCCATCTGAAGATCACTCAGGAAGTTTCAGGGGAGGGGCCTGTAGGAGCAGTGAGGGTGGGGGAGTCAAAGTTGTGCAGACAGAGCAAAGACATTTGCAGAGATGGGGACAAGGACAATGATGAAGGCAAATGCAAATTGTATGAAGTGTATGTGGAACAGCATTAGGGGCATGGTAGGTTACAGGATGGAGAGTTTAGTGGCAGTGACCTCTATTGAGGCTTCCAGAGGGGGAGCATAGAGGAACAGAGTGCACATCACAATAATGTGAAGCTGAGTTTCGGGGACAGTAAGGAGAGTTTTCAGTGAAGTTTAATATGGTGGCCCTCCCCAGTGGGAGGGGATGTGGGAAACATGTTGAGTGGTTAATGAGATGAGTTTGGTAAGATTCAGTAAGGAAACCCATTAGGCCTCACAATTAAAAGCCAACTTGGACTTGACCATAAAAATGTGAGATTCAGCTATTGTCCCTATCTACCCAGAAATCATCAACAGAAGCCATATGCCTTTCTTGAATCCATTTTGTGATGGTACAACACAATTATTCCATCATTTTCTTTATAAAATACAGCAGAGTATCTACTGTGCAATTATCTTTTCAGACATGATATTATTCTCACAATTACAGCTATCTTTTAAGATCCAGGTAATTCTTTTGAGTTCCTCATTCCTCCAGTGAAATGTCTCTACATGCACCAATGAGAAGAGTATGTGCTAGATTAATAGTGTTACAGAGTCCTATTCTTCTGCACTCTGTACAAATTGCCCCTAGCCAACACAAAAGCCTTAGTAATCCATCATACCCTCTTACCCTTTTCTGGTTAAGTACTGACTTGGCCTGACACATATAAGTTGAAAGTGGAAATAAAAACAAAAAATGCTGCAGAAATTCAGCAGTTATGACACCATCTGTGGAGAGGGAGAAACAGAGTTAAAGTTCTGAGTCCAATAAAACACTTTCTGCAGAACTGATGGGGACTGAAAAATGGTATATTGTTATCGTGCTGGCAGAGTAGGAGGAGGAGTGAATGGAATAGATGATGAGGGTACACAGAGCGAAAAAAACAAGTGGAATGCTTCACATGGTAAAGGGGTTCTAGAAATATAAAATCAGCGTAACAGGTTGATGTGAAAAGGAGAAAATAGGTCCAATTTGCTGAGACCAAAGGCAACAAGTCACAGCAGGGGAGAATGGGGATGGAGCGGAGCTGTTGTAATCAAAATGGAGGACATTGTTCACGTTCTGAAATTATTGAACTCAATGTTGGGCCCTGAAGGTTGTAAAGTGAATATGTGGAGAATGAGGTGTTGTTCCTCCATTTTGCATTGAATTTCATCAGAACACTAAGCGGGTAGAGGACAAAAATGAGCAAGATGGTTTATTGTAATGGCAAACAACTGGAATGTGAAGGAGACCACATTGTGCACAGTGAATACAATAGACTTGAAGAAGTACAAATGAAATGCTGCTTCACGTGTGAGGTGCATTTGAGGCTTTGGTCAGTGTGGAGGGAGAAGGTGAATGGCTAAGTGTTTCTATGGAAGATGTCATGGGGTGGAGGTTTGTTGGAGGTGAGGAAGAGTTAGGAGTGCTGGGAGGTGGTATCATCAGAATAGATGACATGGAGATGGAGAAACTGGGAGAATAGAATGGATTCCTTGAAGGAAGGGAGCGCAGTCGAGGTAACTGTGGGAGTTGGTGGGTTTGTAATGCATATCGGTGGACAGCCTATCCCCAGAAATGGAAACAGTGAGGTCAAATAAGGGAAGGGAAGAGTCAGAGATGGACCAGATGAAGGTGAGAGAAGTATGGAAATTGGAAGCAAAACTTGTTAATTTTTCCAATTCTGGGCAAGAGCAGCACTGATGATTTAACCAATATATCTGGGAAAGAATTGTGGGTGGAGGCCCAGGTAGGTCTGGAACAAGAAATGATCCACATTCCCCACAAAGAGGTAGGCATAACTGGGACAATTGCAAGTACCCCTGGCCATACCCTGGACTTGGCGATAGTGAGACAAATAAAAGGAATAGTTTAAACTGAGAATGAGCTCAGCCAGGTGAAGGAGGGAGGTGGTGGGCAGGGAATACTCAGGCCTCTTTTCAAGGAAGAAGCTGTGACCCTTCAGCCCACCTTGATGGGGAATGGATGAGTCAAGGGATTGCACATCCCTGGTGAAGAAGTGGTGGCTAGGGCCAGGAAACTAAAAATTTTGGAATTGACAGAAGAATCATGAATGAAGTGGGAACACACTTTACAAAAGAAGATTCAAGTCCGACCTGAAACGTTAACTCTGTTCCACTCTCCACAGACCTGCCAGATCTGCTGAGTTTCTCTAGCATTCTCTGTTTTATTTTCAAATTTTGCAGTATTTTGCTTTTATTTGGAAATGGAAATTGTAATAAATTTGAATTCTTATTTAGTCTTCTAGGGATATGAGGATTGTGCCTCCCTCAGTCATTCCTTCTGCAAGGAGATGTAAACACCCACACCTTCAGCAACATATTACTGGCCAACTTTTAATGTGGATCAATTTCTTTTTTCTCTTAGGTACAGGTTGTTTCATTAAGCCTTGCTGTCTTACCCCTTGATTTACATTTATACGAAATTAGGCTGCACTCATGTTGGCAGTGCACAGTTAACGTTTTCAACATGAGCCAGTGATCCCAGTGGTCCATTATATATGAAACTGGTGGAAAATGGGAGTAAAACATCAAAGCTGTAAGAAACATTTAAATCAAAGACAGCAAAATAATTTTCAAAATAATTTTTATTTTCTGTTTTATTCACAATTATAAAGCAATGTAAGATGATGCAACCATGATGGAAAATAAATTATTGTGATTAATACAACACTTTGTTCCAGAAATTTAAAGGACCTTATGTCCATATCGGTGTAATTAACAAGTCACCTCTTATTTGTTCTTTTCTCAATAAGCACACATGCTGCTGTCCACCGTTTGATAAACAGGCACCATATTTCCCACATTTTGGGTCTATCTCGTTAAGTAGACAAAGCATTCATTAGAACTTGAATTACCTGATATTTTAGTAATAACATAGTTAACATGTTATAATTGCAGTTATATCAAAAACAAAATTAGAAAGTTTTCTTCCTTGGCTTTACCAAACCAGACCTCCACTTTACACTATCATTTACAAGTTGTTTGACAAGTCTAGTTTTATACAAGATCCATTCCTGTTGCCTGGCAAAGTTCTGTCTAACTATTTGTTCAGTTGGGTAAGTGTTCACTAATTCCACTGCAGCATGCCTAGAGATGGATGGTGCCTCATCCAGGAATAGTCTTTTTGGGATGAAAACACACTCAGCCCCATCACTAACCTGCAGTCAGAAAATAAGATTTGCATAGTTAAAAATATGATCCATTTAACATTTGGGTATATTTAACCTGATGGGTTTCTCAAAGGGCAGGGAATGGGACACATGATTTCCCACCCATCCCTGACCAATCCGTAATGTTATGTGGGATGGGCCAGACCTACAGCAACCCACCTGCCCTTACCATAACTGAGGCCCTTAAGTGGTTAAATATTGGCAACAATATTGAGTCAGAGGGGAAGCTTAGCAGGTCGCCCTGTTCAGTCATCAGGCAGGTAAGAGGGGAACACCTCCTCAAATCTCTCAAGGACTCTCCCTTTCCACGTTTTAGAAGAGAACATTCACAGGGGATGAGCATCGCTGCTGCTCTGGCAGTTACTGTCCATCCCTTGTTGCCATTGAGAAGGCGACAATGAGCTGCCTCTTGAACCACTGTAGTCCATTTGGTGTAAGCACAATTCAGTTGCAGAGAAATTTCTGAGATATTGACCCAGCGACACTGGAGAAATGGTGAGATATTTCCAAGGCAGGATGGTGAATGGTTTGGAGGGGAATTTGCAGGTGGTGGCATTCCGATGTATCTGCTGCCCTTGTCCCTATGAATATAAATGCTAACATACAAAGTAAGAACAGAAGTCGGCCATTTGGCTATACAAGCCTCCTCTGCCATTCTGTAAGATCAGGTGGTAGAAGTTATGGGTTTGGAAGGTATTTCTGAGGATCTTGGTGAGTTCTTCCAGTAGATCCTATTAATGGCACACACTACAGCCAACATGCATCAATGGAGGAGGGAGTCAATGCAGGAGGGGAACCAAATGGGCTCCCTTGTCCTGGACAGTGTCAAGTTTCCTGAGTATTATTACAGTTGCATTCATCCAGACATTTAAAGAGTATTCCATCACATCCCTGATTTGTCCTTGTCGACATAGAAAGTAGAAAAGAGGAGCAGCAATAGGCCATTCAGCCTTTTGAGCTTTCTCCACCATTCAATATCATTGTGGCTGATCATTCAACCCTGTTCCTGTTTTCTCCCCATACCATTTGTTGATGGTGGATAGGCTTTGGGGTGTGAGGAGGTGAGTTACTCTCCACAGAATTCCCAGCATCTGACCTGCTGTTGTGGCCACAGTATTTTTATGGATAGTCCAGTTCAATTTCCGGTCAATGGTGATTCTAAGGATGGCGATGGCGGTGGAGTCAACGATGGCAATGCCATTCATTTTCAAAGGGGCACTGGTGGGTTCTCTCTTGCTGCAGATAGTCTTTGCCTGGTACTGTGTGGTGGGAAAGTTATTTGCCATTTGTCAGTGATACATAAGAACAATAACCAGCAGCACAGGAATTGGTCTTTTGGCCCACCAAATTTACACCAATGTATGAAGTCTTTCTAAACTTAAAACCTTTTGCCTTTACATGGTTCATATCTCTCTATTTGCTGCTTATTCATATATCTGTCAAAGTTCCTCTTAAATGTTGCTATTGCTTTTGCCTCCACCATCTCCTCTGGTAGGATATTCCAGGCACTGACCACTCTCTGTGTGAAAAAACTTGCCTAGTAATTGACATTTATACCCTGGGAAAAAAGACTCAAACTATCCATTCTATTCATGCCTCTCATAATTTTGTAAACTCCCATCAAGTCACCCCCATCCTCCGTCGTTCAAGTGAAAATAAATCAAGTTTGTCCATTCTCCCCTCATAACTAATTTCCTCCAAACAAGGCAACATCCTGGTAAAACATTTCTGTAACCCCTTCAAAGACTCTACATCATTTTGGTAGTGTGGTGACCAGAACTGTAAACAATCTTGAATGTTGTCCAGGTCTAGAGCACAGACTGATTCAATATCAGAGTCATGAATGGTACTAAACATTGCAAAATTACTGGTGAATAACTCCACTTCTGACCTTACAATGGAGGTAATGTCATTGATGAAGCACTGAAAATGGTTATGCTGAGGACACTGCCCTGAGGAACTCCTGCAGATTGTCCTGGAGCTGAGATGTTTGGCTTCAAATAGCCACAAAAATCTTCTTTTGTACTGGGTATGGCTTTAACTAGTGGAGAATTTTGTCCCCTCCCTGGTGCCTCCCTCAAGATCTGTCCAATTTGCTGGTCTCATACTGCCCCATCTCTTCCTGGCCTCTCCATCAAAACCTCCAACTCTAGCCCCACTCTCACCATGCCTCCCCTGTCCTCCGCACCACCGCCCCCCCCCCCCCCCCCCCCCCCCCCCCCCCGACTACATTTGTCCCCAACTGGACTCTGGGACCCAGATGTGGGCCCTGCTTGTAGTCTCTGCCCTGGCCAATGCTGGGACTGGGATCAAAAACAGATTTGATGACAGCTCTCTCAGGGCCATTGCAGCTAACATAAGGGAAAAATGTTCTGTCTTCAGATACACCATGCGGCATTATCTAGCTGCAATGGTGCTTTGACATTCAAGGTCATGAGCAGGTATAACAAACTACAGGCTGAAAGTTAATTTCCTCCCCAGTTCTTTGGGAGCAAAAGCATAGCATTGATTCATCAGCACATTTCCTCTGTGGTACAGAAAGTCTTCGACGAACACCCTCTGGAGGAATTGGAGCCGATTGGCATCAGTCCTTGGATCCTGGTTCCAAGCATCTGGTAACAGTGACAGAAGAGGTTTAATAACCTCATGTGGGTGGAGAAAGTCAATGGATGTATCTTGAAAGGATATTGCCAAGCGATCAACCTCTCATGCTGCTCAGTACACCCATCCTCATCACTCATGCAGCAGCAAACTATCACATTCAGAATTCAGGTCTAACATTCAGATACTCAACCTTAGCCACACACACCTTCCAATGATACAAACCTCACACTCATTTCTCACACTCTTTACATACCTACAGATTTCAGCAGTGACAGGAACAACACCCAAACATATTGCAAATCAGTCACTGACATTCTTCTCTCGAGGGAGAACATTTCACACAGTCACGGATTGGAGTAGAAGCAACAGAGAGACAGGCAGTGCCCGTCAGCACTGATTCCCATGACGGAAATGAGAGGGCACCGACTGCACATTAGTGTAATGGAACCATTTGCAGATCCATCTCTCTGCATTGATGTATGGTGTATGCAGAACCACATGAGTGCAGTCAAAGGCCTCCTGCACCAGTTTCACATGTTACAAGCAATGACATAAGCATTGTTGCATCATGTAAAATATTTAACTTGAGGCAAACTCACGTCAGGGATAGCACTACCATGTCACAACCTCATGTCCACTCAGAGACAACAAGGTGCAGGGCTGGATGAACACAGCAGGCCAAGCAGCATCATAGGAGCAGAGAGGCTGACGTTTCGGGCCTAGACCCTT
>NW_025973434.1:0-9078 GCF_021869965.1 Rhincodon typus
TGCTTGGCCTGCTGTGTTCATCCAGCTCTATACCTTGTTATCTCAGATTCTCCAGCATCGGCAGTTCCTACTATCTCTTAGACAGATTGGGCTTATTTTCACTGGATTTTAGAATAGTAAAGGGTGACTTGATTGAAGTATATTAGACTGTAGACCTTGACAAGGTGGATTTGGAAAGGATGTTTCCTCGTGTGTGTGAGTCCAGAACTAAGATGCACTGTTTTGAAATTAAGGGTAGCCCTTTTATGAAAGAAATGAGGAATTTTTTTTCTCTTAGTGCGTAATGTAACTTTGGAACTCTTTGCCTGAGAAAATGCAGTGGAGGCCTGGTGATTGAAAATGTTTAAGGCTGAAATATATGGAATCTTGTCAGGCAAGGGAACCTGTGATTATTAAGAGTAGATGGAACAGGGAAACACTTTGAGAAATATCACCAGTAATTGCTTTACAAAATCCATTGGCAACATTGGCTTTACAATATCATATCTTCTCTCAGGCCAACATACCTGGTTACAGTCAAATCAGCTGCATTGGGTGGACCACATCATCCACATGCTTGATATAAGACCCCCAAAACAAGCCCTCTATTCTAAGATTCATCATACCAAACAGTTATCCAGGGAAAATAGTAAATGCTTCAAGGACATCCTCAGAGCCTCCCTGAAAAATACAACATCTGATGTGTTGGAATCTCTTGCCCTGGACTTCCCTAACTGGAGAAGGAGCTTCCTTAAAGATGCCAACCTTTTCAAGCATCTCCAACAGATCCATTTGGAGGTCAAGTGAAAATAGAAGGAGCAACACCAAGCATCCCATCCACTTGGATCAGCAAAAACCACCTGACCCACCTGTGGCAAAGTATGCATAACTGCTATTGGACAACTCACTCACCTAAAAATCCACAACGCTAGAGGGGAAGAAATTCATTCCTGATCCCAAGGGATTGCCTAAGTAAAAGGTAATATTAAAACAAAAATAAATAGATTTTTAGACGCTCAGGGAATTTTGGGGTTTTGAGGATCAGACAAGAAAGTGATTTGATGTCAAAGATCAGCCATAGAGCAGGCTCGAGGGGGCTGATTAGGTTACTCCCGTCCTTATTCCTACTATTGGCAAGTCCTTCTGAAAGAAGAGTGTGATAGTATATTCTTGGCTAAATAATAGCCAGTGCAACAGCACTCAAGAGGCAAAACCATCTGAGTCAAAGCAGCACACTTGATTGGCATCTCATCTTAAACAATGACTTCTTCAATGGCCTGCATATTGTGGCTGAAATGGGTATGATCTGCAAGATGCACAGCAGCAACTTGCAAAGGCTTTTGTGAAAATACTTCCCAAAATCATGCACGTGATGATGTATAAAGACAAGGGTAATGGGGCATTGGAACATCAATACCTGCAAGTTCTTCTTCAAGTCCCACACTGTCTTGGCATTGAATTATGTCACCATTCCTCCATGGTCAGTCAGTCAGAACCCTGGAAGCTGTGGTTGTACCTTCGCCACTTGGACTGTTGCAATTCAAGAAAGCAGCTTACTACCACGTTCTCAAGAGCAATTAGGAATGGGCAACAAATGAGCTTTATTAACAATAAGCACACAATGAAGAAATGAAGAAAAACAACAAATAGAGAAACGTTGTGCAAAGAAAATTATGGGGGAAATGAAGCAGGTAGAATAATACAGAGTAGTAGGAAGAATGAGACAGAGGTAGAGGTGAGTCAAAGAAAGAAAAGTAGAGAGGTAGGTAGAAAATGAGGAAGAGAGAGGAGAGAGATTTGGATAGGCGAATGGAACAGAAAAGAGAGAGGACCAAGACAAACAGACTGAGTCACTAATGTTCATAAAATTGTTGGGAATAAGCTTGTGTGCAACCAAGTTACAGTAACAAAATGCAAGCAATGATGACAGAATCCATCCAGAAAGTTATCAGAATAGATATTTCCATCATAAGAAAAATAATTAAGCTTATTCTAAATCCTTCCCAACATTTTAATTATTATTTAATTACTGAAGTTAAAGTACAGAGGATAATTTGGTACAATTGAATTCAATGTCGTAAGATTAATGAAAAGCTACACTAACATCTCTGGTACTATTGGAAGCAACCAAGAAATACTATTCCAACCAAAATTGCAAGTGTGCACATAAGGAAGAGGTAAAAATGTGGTAAAGTTGGATGTGCTTAGCTTGTAAATAGTCACCATTGAATACTAATGAATCAGTGTCCATACGAAAGGAAGTAGAGGGAGCGAATTGAAGATTTGTTTCAGAGACAGACTATTACTGGGTACACTGCTGAGGGTTATCCATTGAAAAATAGATAGCTCACAAAACATGGGAAGTTGATCATGAGCCAGTAGAGATGATACAATTGGCCTTGGTGGGGTTGTGCCAACTGAAATGCAAGAGTAGTGGACTATAAGTAGTGAAGCTCAGCGAGCTAGTGGACCATGAAAAAGATTACCTTTGAAGAACTGATATAGGGCGGTGAGGTTTGAACCTCTGACAATCATTTGCTGAAGGATGTCAATCTTCACTTAGTGTACATTTATTCACAAAATGAAACATTACAAATGTGCCTCACTATACTAGCATCAACAGGATCTGTCTGTAAATTATTTTAAATCAATTTGCTCAGACATTTTATGACATACTTCAGGGGCCGGTGGGATTTGAACTGGGATCTTCTGGCTTTGAGGCAGGAAGATTATCAGTTCACAGCATTAATCTTATGTGGGTATTTTTAATCAACCTGCTCAGAGATGTTATCATACACCTCTAGAGAAGGTGGGACTTTAGCCCAGTCCTCCTGGCTCAGAGGGAGGGACATTAACACTGCACTAAAAGAGTCCCACAAAGACACTCATATAGTACTTCTTTTTTAGATCCTGAAATAAGACACTCATGCCTATTCATCTAATCAACTATCATCTTATTACACATCTCTGGAGCAGGTGGAGCCTCAACCCAGACCTCCTGATCCAAGGTTATGGACACTGCCACTGTATCACTGAGACCCTTCTGAGACACTCATATATGCTCCAATACTGAATGTCCTCCACCTGTTTATGCTCACCTTTAGTTTATCTGATTAACAGAGAGGGGCATAGAAGATCAGAAGCATCAGTTCCAGAAGAGCTGGGCCAACTCAGTTCAGCCAAGAGTGAACGAGAATCTCTGAAGGATGGGTGGAGCCAGAGATGATGGCTGCTAGTAGAAAGCAGCAAAATTAAGGTTATTTAGCAACAAGGAAGAAAATTCAGGACAGGATGCGGATCAGCAGGTACAATCAGAATTAGCTGAGCGTAATGTGAAAAATTCCTGTTGGTGTAGCATAACTGAGCCAAGATTTAGAACTGAAGTTGTCTGGCAGTATACAGTCTCACTAGAAAGCGCAGCAGCAGAGGTGGAAATTACAAAAAATCTGCAGTCTGCAAAGGATCAGACTTCCCATGAACAGAATAAAATGAAAGCAGGAGTGGATTATTCAACCATTTCAGCTGTTCAGTTAGCTTTTTACCGATCTGTACATCAATACCACATATCGACCTTTCTCCTTGCCCCTTGATACCCACTTCCTTTTAAAATACTATTGATTTCATTTGTTCAAATTTTTATTTCTCATGTCTATTGGATTCACAAAACTTTTCTCAGGGTCCCCTGAGGTTACCAGCATAACCCCACAGAAAACGTGTAAATAGGGTCTTCAGACATCTTCTGTCAACATAACAGCAGCCAGTAGTGGGCCTGCTGAGAAATGTTTCAGCAAATGAGAAATGTAGCTCAATCAGCCTGTTTTGTATCACAAAAACTACTGCTGTATAGTGTGAAGAATGGAGAAAAAAATAATTTCCAAACCTTATTAACCTTTCAGAATACGATATCTTTTGGGAAAGGTCTAAAGTTAGCAGAAAGACAAGATTCCTAAAATTGGTAGTTGGGAAAATAAGGGCAAGTCCTTAAGTTGCAAAATATATGTTGCTTGCAAAATGCTGTGAATCCTTATTTCTGCCAGATGATGGTGCAAAAGCTATAAAAGATGCATAAATGCATTTAATACATATTACACACCTCCTACATAGTTACTTTACAACTTCTCACTGTGCATGATATATTAGCTCTAAAACTATTTCAGTCTGTTACAGCAGTTAAAACCTCAGCCTTGATGATACAGCCTCTGAAAATCACATGGGTTTAATTTGAATGCAGTATACATCTTAACTGTTAACATGACAATGCTGTATAAACAACATTGCAGCCTTTTTTTTTGTTTCTCACCAAATTTCACTCACTTTTCTCCTGAAAATAATGCTGTCACAGCACAAAGACAGACAGCCAAATCCAACCAGCCTCTCTAACCCTGTATTAGTAACGCAGTAAAATTAAAACACTCAATGACCCTCAAAGTTTCCCCAATGATTCCTAACCAGACTTTTAAATAACCAATACTAGACACCAAGTTTATAAATTAAGCAAAAGAATTAACAATTTAATATTAATTCAATAGCTTTAACAGAGCAAAGTTAAACAACAAGGTAATCTAATTAATGTCACTGATTTAAACCCAATCTTCTTTGATTCTAGCCCCCATTCACACAAAGCCACATGGACAGACTGGCACAGTTAAGGGATAAATTAAGGAAAAATAAAAGGATATAATTGGCTAGTTCACTTAAGCCATTTCCATGATTCATAATATCACAAACACATGGAACTGTTTCTTGTTTGGCATCAGTCAATGCAAATAGCTTCCTGTATGCCCTGAGGAGTATTTACTTAATTTTTAAACTGAGATTCTATTCTCTTAACATTCTCTAAATTGACAATGGGAGGATGACCAGGAAGCAATAAGATCTCTACCACAATCCTTCTTCTTTGGCAACCACAATGCTCCACCAAAAAGAAGTTCAAAACCAATTTGGTTTCTCTTTGTTAGACTGGTTGACATTGGTTTCACTGTGAGGCCCCAGATAGCATTCAAATATTGGCCTTCTACTGAGTATAATGCCTCTTCAGAGTTGAAACATCAACAGTGTTGTTTGAACAGGAATCAATCTGCAATTAACTTCCAGGCTAGGTGTTCATAAATAAATATCAGTTTGTTTGTTTTCTTCCTTTTTTAAAAACCAAGCTACTGCTCAGCTCAAATGTCACCTTCAGTTCTCAGTTCACAGTTCCAAACCAAAAATGATAAAAATAAAATAATGAAGGGCTCAACACTGTCTTCTGTAATGATTTGGCTCCACAGGCCCTAGCTATTCTTCAATATTTGATCCAACCAGCTGTTCTTCATGTATGAATCTTGACAGCGACTCTCAGTGGTCTATTCCATTGCAGAGACATTAGTAAACAAACCAGATTTTGTCCTAACCCAAAATCTACAAAAGTTGGTTAACAATCAAGTGTACAAAGCTGGGCTATCTTTTCTTAGTAGTGCATCTGCTCAGTTGGCCTTTGGGGGATAAGTTCTCTAGTTGTTTACAGCCTATTAAAATAATGCCCCAGAATTTGATGGAGAGATATATTTTGCAGTGTTGCCTGTTAATTAGACCATTCTCCTCTACCTTCAGCTCAGAATAATTTTATGCTGTGAATTGCTTGAAGTGCAAACTGATACCAACACATCCGGGAATGACAGTGTATCTCCTTAACTAATAAGATTGAAGGATAGAGAGAGAAGAACAGGAATAACAAAGCAGAGGATAAATTAGACTCAAAATTGATACACTAAAGAAATAAAGAGAAAGAAAGATTGGGTTAAGAAAGAGAGAAAAAGAAGGCAGAGAGGAAAAGTAATAAAAAAAGGTAGAATTTACCCAGTGGTTGAATGAATGGGTAATAGCAACAAGTTTAGGAAAATATGATGAGACAGAAAAAATCTGATTCTTGATGTCGAGCATTAGGTTTAAATGCAAAGTTCTGAATCTCATTATTAAGCAGTGCTTTCACACCTCATTATTAGCTAAGATAACAAGGTGTAGAGCTGGATGAACACAGCAGGTCAAACAGCACCAGGAGAGCAGGAAAGCTGATGTTTCGGGTCTAGACCTTTCTTCATATTTCTGAAGAAGGGTCGTCTAGACCCAAAATGTCAGCTTTCCTGCTGTCTTGGTGCTGCTTGGCCTGCTGTGTTCATCCAGCTCTACATCTTGTTATCTCAGATTCTCCAGCATCGGCAGTTCCTACTATCTCATTATTAGCTAATCTTGTCTCATTTCTATATAGAACTCAATTCTCCCGAGCCCTACTGAGAAACTAGATTGCGCTGATTCCTGCCTTGAAAGATGACCTGATGGCTGCTGCTCACTGTTTGCTTCTTAGGCCTTCATTTCAAAGTTCATTCATGCATATTTCATTGCATGTTGTATAGACAGCAATTACCCGCATTCTTCATCCATGGATGTCAGCATCAGCAAAAACCAGCCTCACAACATCATCATGGCTGAGCTCACTTTGGATCTCACAGACATCTTATATTGCTCCTTCTGGGTCACTGTACATGCAGGCACACACACCTCTCTGATGCATCTGCATAGAGTGCATTTTATGGATTCTAGCTTACTTCCTTAGCACTCGCTCACTTTGGTCTTGAATGCTGATAGCATGTCTGACCTGCCTTCCTTTTAGTGCATTGCTGCTTCGACGAGAACTTAGGGTGTTACAGCATCTCTGTTTTGCCTTGCATTTTAGCCCAGACAGACAGGCAGGCAATTTGTCTTGGTTGCTTACACTGAACAGTCAAGAATGTAGATATATTATTGTACAGAACCATGTATTATCAAAGCTACACCTACAGCATGTGCCAGCAGCTTATGTGGCAAACACACAGTAAGAGCTTTAACTAAATATCCATGACTGTATATCAAAGAGTAATAGTCCTTAGTGGAATGATAGGGGGCTACGGTTAGGCAGAACTTGCCACAACACTTATTCAAAGGCATCATCTGAACTCAGTCGCGAGGTTGACCATGGTTAGTCAGACAGTTAATGAGCCCAGAATCCAGAAATCCCTGTCCATACATTCTGGGGTGAATCCTGCAAGCCAAGTCCAACCACTCAGTGATCACAGGTAATTAATCCAGATTGGACAAAGAGAAACTCCAAAGAATTCTGCAAATTTCAGATCTGCTCTTATGAGGCCTAATCTGTGCACGTTGTGTTTCACACCCCTGAGTCACCAAACCTGGATGAGATTGGAGACATTACTGAGTTATGTAATTAGTTGCCTCCACAATTGTGCATGAATGAAATACAACCTGTTGTCCATTTCTGCCCCATGAAAATGGTAGGTACTATGTTTCAGGGAAGGATTTCTCTACCACTTTTGCAAAAAAGAGCGGTACTGAGTTGTGAGAGTTCAGGCCTGTATCTTGTTGAATGTTTTATTCAGGGTCAAATAGTATGCAATATTTCAAACAGTCCCTTTCACTTGAGTTGGCAGCTGAGTAAGGGGATGTAATAGGTCACATGGTCTTAGTTTACTCAATATTTGGCAGGAAGAAGGTAAGAAACAGAAGCAGACTTATACTGCCTTCACATTCTTCCTGTGGTATGTTGCCCAGACCTGGACACAATGAGGTTGATCCACTGTGCTTGACAAGTCTGTTATGATTATTTTTCATTTATTCATTGTAGGTTATTGGTATTGCTGGCTATGCCAGCATTACTGATTATCCTGCTTGCCCTTGACATGACAGTGGTGAGATGTGTTCTTGAACCACTGTGGTCCGTTGTTGTGTCCATGCTCTCACAGTGCTGTTAGGGTGGGAATTCTCGAATTTTGATACAACAGTGATGATGAACAGCAGTATAGTTCCAAGTCAGGATGGTATATAGCTTGGAGGGAAACTTGCAGATTGTGTATTGCCATGCACAGCTACCTTTAGGTCATAGAGATACAGATTTGGAAGGTCTGTTGAAGGAAACTTGATAAGTTGCAGATTTTGTAGGTAATGCTCACTGCTGTCACTTAGTATGGTGAGGTGGGAGTGAATATTAAAGATGATGGATAGGACGCCAACCAAGTGACTGCTTTGTCCTACTTGGTGTCAAATGTCTTGAATGTTGTGGGACCTGTACTGATCCAAGAAAATGGAGAGTATTTCATCGCACATTCAACTAGTGCCTTGTAGAAGATATACAGACTTTAGGGAATTGGGGTGATTTACTTGCTGCAGAATTCCTAGGCTCTGACCTGCCTTTATGGCCATAGTATTTATATCACTGTTCCAGTTCAGTTTCTGATTAATGGTAAGCCCCAGAATTGATAGTCTGGAATCCAGCAAAGGTAATGCCATTTGCATGTCAAGAGGAAATAGTTCGGTTCTCTTTTGTTGAAATGGTGTTACAACCAAGGTGGGAGGAGTGCATCATCTCTTGCCAATCTCACAACCCCGTGAGTCTCAACCCTAAATATAATGGTTCTACTCAGTTCCCAAAATGGCCAATAATATGCTATCTCTATATTACATTCAGAATAAAAAGGTCCATTAATCAAGTTTCTTTAATAAAAACATTGTTATAAAACAAGAATTATTCAACAAAGATGTAAAACTGGTTAATACACATGGTTGTAATGAAAATATAAATGTCTACCCAGTTAAGTAACCCAAAGCAAATAAACACATAGCAGGTAAAGGAAAAAAAGATAGATTTATCTCTGGAGTGAGTCACTTTGGGAAGGAACTGCATTTACTGCCAAATCACTAGTACGAATTGCTACCTTGAAGGATTTCCTAATAGTTGTTTGGTAGTACACAATTTGAGTACTGCTAAAAGAAAAGGATTATAGATAGCAATGCAGTGCCCACATTCACATTCAACATTGTCAGCCTACTCACCAATGTACCAATCAAGGAAGTCTTATACAATTACACTATGACACTAAATAATGATGATCAAGACCTGCCTCCATAGTGTGAATCAATATCAATTGAACTTAAAAACTGAACAACTCACACAGTTTAAGAACACCATGTACTCCAAAATAGATGGTGTCACTGTGGAATCCCCACTGGCCTAGTCTCATAAACAACAAGGTGCAGGGCTGGATGAACACAGCAGGCCAAGCAGCATCA
>NW_025973435.1:0-9078 GCF_021869965.1 Rhincodon typus
ATGTGCAGGCTAGGTGGATTGGCCATGCTAAATTGCCTGTAGTGTTCAGGGATGTGTAGATTAGGTGGGTTATTGGGGGATGGGTCTGGGTGGGATGCTCCAAGGGCCAGTGTGGACTTGTTGGGCATGAATAAATGACGTTCCCTTCTAGTCAGGCTTCCTATGATATTACAGGGTCATCATTTAAAAATGAGGCATTAGCCAAAAAGGAGAGATGACATTTCATTTTTACTGACAGAAGGTCATGAGTCTTTGCACCTCTCTGTCAGAAGCATTATTTTTAAGGCAGGAGTAGATAGATTCTTAATAAACAAGGGTGTGGATGGTTATCAGGTAGACAGGAACGTAGAATAACTAGATCAGGCAATCTCTTATTGAATAGAGGAGCATCACAGAAGCCAACCTCCCAGTCATGGACTCCATTTACACTTCTCGTAGCCACAGAAACATTACCAACATCATCAAAGACCCCTCCCACCCCAGTGATGTTCTCCTTCAACCTCTTTTGTCAGGTGGAAGATACAGAAGCTTGAACACATGCACCAGCAGGTTCAAGGACTGCTTCGTCCCTGCTGTTAATAGACTGCTGAGTGGCCCTCTCTAACTTCAAATAATGTTGATCTTCCAGATGTTGATCTTGCTTTGTGCAGCTGTAACTTTGTACGCCTCGTTTTGTCTGAGCACCCAATGGTCTGAATGCTCTTGTATGTTATGATCTGCCTGTACTGCTTGCAAATGTTCACTGATGTCCTTCAGGGAAGGAAACTGCCCATCCTACATGTGACTCCAGACCCACAGCAATGTGGTTGACTCTGAACTGCCCTCTGGGCAATTAGAGATTGGCAATAAATGCTGCCTAGCCAGTGATGTCCTCATCCCATTAATGAATAAAGGGATGTCTATGCCAACCAACAAAATTGAAATTATATGAATCTCATTTACCTAAACTTGGTCCATAGCTTGCTATGCCCCAGCATTTTAAGTGCTCGTCCAGAAGTTTCTTATATATTATGAGCATACTTGCCTCTCAGGCAGCACATTCCATATTTCTAGGCGAAAAATAAATACTCAGAGCTCCTCTGAACCACCTACTCCTCACCTTAAACTTATGCCTTTTGGTCTTAGACACATATAACATAGGGAAGAGATACTCACGATCTACTCTATAACAGCTGTTTTTAACATTCACAGTCTTGGTCGGCCAAAGGGCCTCCTGTGCTACATTGTTCTTTGCTTACATTCTTTGTTCCATCATGGCGGGAACGCAAGCCGGAATCCCAACGCTGCCTGGGAGGGTCATTGAGCTGAGAAACCTCACAACCTTTAACAAGTACTTGGTTGAGCACTTGAAGTGTCATAACATTCAAGTCCATCGGCCTAGCGCGTGGAAAGTGGGACTAATGTAGATGGTGGTATATTTTTGGCAGTAGAGACTCAATGGGCTGAAGGGCCTGTGCTGTACTGTGTGAATCTCTGAATGCTGAGGGTTCTGCAATTCGGTCATCATTCCTGATCAAGGAAAGCGTATCTTTGAAGGTGACACTGCTTTCAGCAACAGAGCTAAAACAGCACCACCTTCAGGACAACAAGGTGCAGGGCTGGATGAACACAGCAGGCCAAGCAGCATCATAGGAGCAGAGAGGCTGATGTTTCGGGCCTAGACCCTTCATCAGAAAAGGGGGAGGGGAACGGGGTTCTGAAATAAATAGGGAGAGAGTGGGAGGCGGATAGAAGAGGGATAGAGGAGAGGATAGGTGGAGAGGAGACAAACCACCTTCAGGATATTTTTGCACATGTCGATCCAAACGCTCTAATGAAGGATTACAAAGGGAAAATGCAGCAAGTAGTTAGTAAAGCTGATGGCAAAAATGACCCAAGAGTCAATTTAATGTTCCTGAACAGAGAGAAAGTAAGGGAATTGGAGAATGAGGAATTAGCTTCTGCAACAGGAGCAGGTTGTCAGAAAGGAAGTTCGAGACCGTGACAGCAATTTGGGGCAGCACAGTGGCTCAGTGGTTAGCACTGCTGCCTCACAGTGCTAGGAGCTCCCCGGTTTGATTCCACCCTTGGGTGTGGAGTTTGCATGTTCTCCCTGTGCCTGTGGGGCTTCCCTCTGGTTTCTTCTCACAGTCCAAGGACATGTAGGTTGGGTGGATTTGCCGTGGGAAGTGTGGGGGATGTAGAGATAAGGTTGGGGGAGCTTTGTCTGAGTCTGTGGGATGTCCTTCAAAGAGTCTGTGCAAACTTGATGGACTGAGTGGCCTCTTCCTGTAGGAATTCTAAGGCTACTTCAGTAAACACCCAGACTGGGACAAGAGGATGTCACTTAAGGTGTTTGTTGAAGGTGATCTCTTGTGGCTGATCTGTGACCTAACTCCATAAAGCGCCCAGACCCTGATCCCTTTCCAACCTTATTCAACAAAAATCTACCAGGGTTAGTTTTAGAATATCGGCAACTCATCCAGTATGGATCAATTGTGGAAGAAAGTTCCAAACTGCTCCCTCTGTGTGAATCTAGATCCTAATTTCACTCCAGAAACGTTCGGCGCTAATTTTTAAACCATGTCCCCTAGCCTTAGACCCTGTTCACCCGGCATGATTGTTTTCCCTCTCTCTACAACCCAATCTGTCACCCTTAATAGCTTAAAAAATGAATGAACCGCGGACGCTGCAAATCAGGAACAAAAACAGAAGTTGCTGGAAAAGCTCAGCAGGTCTGGCAGCGTCTGTGAAAGAAAAAACACGGTTAACGTTTCGGGTCCGGTCCGAAACATTAAAACTGTTTTTTCCTTCACAGATGCTGCCAGACCGGCTGATCTTCTCCAGCAACTTCTGTTTTTGACCCTTAATAGCTTGTCAGCTTTGACCAAATCACCCTTTAACCATCTAAATTTCAAGGAGTGAGAATCATAGAAATCCTACAGTGTGGAAGCAGGCCATTCAGCCCATCGACAGGACATTTTCTGAGGTATTGTAAGTGGCCAATGTTCTCTAAGGCCTTCCAGTGGACCTTGTTGATTGGGGGTTTGTTCAACAATGCCGGGCTAGGTTGATGAGGGCCCTTCATAGAACATGGAACAGTACAGCACAGTACAGGCCCTTCAGCCCACGATGTTGTGCCGAACTTTTACCCTAAACCTAAGGTCTATCTAACCTCCACCCCTACCTTATACTATCATCCATATGCCTATCTAATAGCCGCTTAAATACCCCTAATGAAGCCGACTCCACTATCCTCTCCGGCAATGCATTCCACGCCCCGACCACTCTCTGAGTAAAGAACCTACCTCTGATGTCTCCCCTATATCTACCTCCACTCACTTTAAAACTATGCCCCCTCGTAATAGCTACCTCCACCCTAGGAAAAAGTCTCTGGCTGTCCACTCTATCTATACCTCTGATCATTTTGTACTCCTCTATCAAGTCACTGCTCATCCTTTGTCGTTCTAAAGAGAAAAGCCCTAGCTCTCTCAACCTTTCCTCCTGCGGATGTTCAGAGTGAGACTCCCATGCTCTCATATGCCTCAGTAAAGGTGCTGACGATGGTCTGCAGAACATCCTCACAGAATGCGCACACACCAGCATCATGTGTATACTGCAACTTAATGACACAGGTTGGGGGGACTTTGGTTTTGGGTTGAAGGCAGTTGAGGTTCCCACCAGGTCAGTGATTTTATAAACCTCTCCAAACCAGTTTAATGGATTTTTAAAAAAAAATATAAACTCCCCCATTCCCCAGCGAATTTTACAACCCCCTACCCCAGTGACAAATCTCTACCCCCAGCCCAGTGACTTCACAGTCACAGTCTGAGAATGACCAGCACAATGGCAGCAACTGCGCTGTCCTCCTCTTTTTCTCCCCTTCCTCATACTCTCCTCACCTCGGACTTCACAACATCATGAGTAGCTATTAAAGTGAATCCCCCCCTCCTCCCAAAGTTACCCTATGCATGCACACTCAATAAACACTTCACCTGGACCTTGTGCACCCCACTGACCCCAATCCAACATACCCCTCTCACCCCAGGACACATCACCATCCCCTACCCCAGTCTCTGGCTGCCCTCCCCAGAGGTACTGTCACTCTCAAAGTTTTCCGAAGTTGAGAAATAGTTTGCAAGCGAGCTACTTTCTGGGGTTCCCTTAATACCAGCCTGGATGTACTCTGCTGCAGTTGTACATGGCATTGGTAAGTTATCCCTAGAGGAGATTTTAGTCTCCTTAATCAAGAAATAGCTTTGTTACGTTAAAAGAAGTTCAGAGAACCTCCACTCGACTGTTTCCTGAAGAAAAGGGCTTATCTTTTGAGGAGAGTTCAGACAGGGGAAGCATGGAAACAGTGCTAGATTCCCAGGTTCAATTCCACCTTTGGATGACTGTGTGTGTGGAGTTTGCACAATCTCCCAATGTCTAAGTGGGTTTCCTCTGGGTGCTTCAGTTTCCCCTCCCATGGTCCAAAGATGTGCCGGTTAGGTGGATTGGACATGCTAAGTAGAGGATTATAATCTAGGGGGATGTGGGTGGGATGCTGGATGGGTTGAATGGCCTGCTCCTGCACTGTAAGAATTCTACAAAGGTCGGGTCTGTGAGTAATGGAGCTCAGAACAAAGAGAAGTAATCCTAATAAACCATCTAAAATCCTGAGGGGATTTGACACGCTGGATGCAAAAAGGATATTTAACGTAGAACTCGGGGACACAGTTTAAAAACAGAAAGTTCTCCATTGAAAATGGAAGTCAGGAATTTGTGTTCTCCCAAGGTGCTTTGAGTCTGTGGAATTCCCTTCCCTCGAGAGCAGTGAAGTTTGGGTCCTGGAATATTTTTAAGGTTGAGATAGAAAGATTCTTGATTGATGAGGGAGTCAAAGGTTACTGGGCTTCGAAAGGAAAGTGGAGTTGAGTCTCCAGTCAGATCAGCCATGATCTTATCAAATGGTACAGCAGGCTGAAGGGGACAAATCCCTTCCTACTTTGTACATTCATATGTTTGTTTTGAGCTACATCCAGAAGGTTTAGTGGTTAGTACTGCTGCCTCACAGCGCCAGGAACCCCCCAGTTCAATTCCACCCTCGGGTGTCTGGCTTTGCACATTCTCCTCGTGTCTGCGTGGGTTTCCTTTGGGTGCTCCAGTTTCCTCCCACAGTCCAAAGATGTGCAGTTGAGAGGGATTGGCCGTGGGAAATACACAAATAGAGTAGGAGCATGCATCTAGGTGGGCTGCTCTTTGGAGGTCGGTTTGGACTTGATGGACTATATCTCCTTCCGCAATGTAGGGATTTTATGATTCTGTGAATGCTGCTAGCAAGGGACTTCCAGGATTTTGATCCAGTGACACTGAAAGAACGCCACTATATTTCCAAGTCAGGATGGTGTGTGGAGGGGGTACTTGCTGGTATTGGTGTTCCCATGTAGGCTGCTGCCCTTGCCCTTCGATGTCGTTTTAAATTGAATGCAACGTCAGTAAAGATTCACATTTATATAGCACCTTTCACAACCACGAGACTCCCACAAGCACTTTGCTGTCGATTACAGACTTTTGAAGCCTCTTTGCTGTTGTAATGTGAGAGACACAGCAGCAGATCTGCACTCATCAAGATCCCACAAGCAACAATGAGAAAATCTACTGTGGTGGACTGATTCAGCAATTTTGAGCAGCACAGCTGGAGAATTCTGTTTGCTTACCTTTGAAATAGCAGCCATGGAATCTGTTACCCATGAGGGCAGGTGGGAGACCTCAGTTATATATTTTATCCAAAACTCTGCAGCTATCCAAGGTCTTGCACGGGAATGTGTGCCTGGATTATGCCATCAGTTTAAAACCTATAACATTCTGATCCAGAAGTAAAAGTGCTACTCTGAGTCATGCAGCACCTTACAATGAGCAACACCATAGAAGAGCTTCTTGTGCAATAAATGGAGTGGCATGGTGGCTCAGTGGTTAGCACTGCTGTCTCACAGCACCAGGGACCTGGGCTCAATCCCAGCCTTGGGCAACTCTCAGTGTGGAGTTTGCACATTCTCCCCATGTCAGTGTGGATTTGCTCCAGTTTCCTGTCACAGTGCAAAGATGTGCAGGGTAGGTGGATTGGCCATGGGAGATTGCCCCATAGTGCCCAGGGGTGTTTACATTAGGTTGGCTAGACTTGGGAATGGGTCTGGGTGGGATGTTTTTCAGAGGGGCAGTGCAGACTTGTTGTTCCAAATGGCCTGTCCCCACACTGTAGCGATTCTGTGAAATATTTTCAGAACACCTTTTATATATAGAATTGAAGAGGACATATGGCACAGAAACAGGCCATTTGGCCCAACCAATTGATGCTGGAGTTTGTGTTCCACTTGAGCCTCTTCCCACATTTCTCTTTAAATCTACCATCGCCACTCTCTTTGTCCTTTCTCTGTTGTGTGCTTGTTGCAGTCTCCCTTAAATGCATCTACACTTCAATGGGGATTGGTTAGTTTGGTCAACTGGCCAGCTAGTTTGTAGTGTAGTGTGCCACTAACAGGATAGGTTCAAATCCTGTAGCAGCTGAAGTTACCACATAGGTCCTTCCCTCTCAACTTTGCCCCTTGTCCCTTGCCTGAGGTGTGGTGACCCTCAGGTTTAAATCTCTATTCGTTCTCTCTCTAATGAGGGAGTGGGACTTTGGTGACTTCAACTTTATTCACTCCCCTTCGCAGCCTGATCCACATACTCTCTGTTCTTTGGATACAGCAGTTTCTTTTGAATTCTTGATTGGATTTCTTATATTAAGAGACTTCAAAGCCTACTTCAGAAAAACACGCTGCCCGCAGATGTCCCAAGCCTTGAGGGAACCTTTACAGATCCTACTGAAGTGTCAATGAAATTATTTGCTCTGATTGACTGTCACTGCCACTGCATCCATTTCAATTTGTTTCTAAATCCTTTTTTATGGAGAAGTGTGCATGAGATTCGATGTGTTTTATTGACCATTTTATTATTGCTTAAATTACTTCAAATTTGCTTTGTGGAAACATTAGCTACCTCAGTTCCTTTTACTGTTTTAAGATCAGTTGAAAGGCTGAGGAGGGTGAGCGAGTGGGGAGGGGAGCTAGGAAGAGAAGATCAAGGGAATGTTACCTCTAAGAGACAGCGTTAGGTGGGGTATGGGGTTGAATGGTAATATTCAGTGATACCTTACCTCTTGGGAAGGTAAGTGGGGACTTTAACTCACAGTTGGTGCTGCTGCTCAGGTCATATTGTGCCTCTTTCATTTTACAGCACTGACATCTCCTCCACCTACCTTCCTCTCTATTTCAATGGGCATCTGTGGAAAGAAAGAAGTGTTAATATTTTGGGTTACCAACTGCAGTCCTGAAGGAGCCTGACTGGACCTGAAATGTTAACTCTGCTTTCTCTCCACAGATATTGCCAGACCTGCTGAGTTTCTCTGGCAATTTCTGAGATGCTCCAGGCATTTCTGTTTTCGTTACAGACTAACAACATTCGCAGTTCTTTGTTTTTCTTTAATGACCCATTGTCAAGGGTCATGCTCTGACCTATTTTCAGGATCAGAACTCCCAATGGGTAGATCAAGAAAAGATTTGCATTCAAATCAGCAACTTGAATGTGAGAATCAATTTTAGAATGCCAAGTCACTCTGCCACATTGTAAACATTTTGAATCAACCTGTTCACTGATGTTATGACATGCCAGATAGAATTTGAATCCAACCCACGCGCAAAAAAAGACTTCCAATGTTTTTCACTGTTAGAGAAGGTTAGACACATAATATTGTGCAGTTTGTGTGTGTAGTACCAACCATTGTCCAGGAGTGGGAACTGTTCAACGAACCAGTCATGTGATTATTATAAATGTGTAGTTTATTTAAATATATCCTAAGGGCTCCCACATCTGTAATAAATACACATAGACTTGGACAGTCTAGGACAGTGGGCAAAAAAGTGGCAGATGAAATACAATGTAGGAAAGTGTGAGATTATGCACTATGGTAGGAAGAATACAGATGCATACTATTTTCTTGTTGGGGAAAGGCTTTGGAAATCTGAAGTCCTGATTCAGGATTTGATTAAGGTTGTCATGAAGGTTCAGTTGGCAGTTAGGAAGGCAAATGCAATGCTACCGTTCATTTCAAGATGACGAGAATACAATAGCAGGGATGTACTGCTGTGGCTGTATAAGGCTGTGATCAGACTGTGTTAGGAATGTTGTGAGCAGTTTTGGGCCCCATATCTAAGGAAGGAGGTGCTGACCTTGGTCCAGAGGAGGTTCAGAAGAATGATCCCCAGGGTCAAGTAGTTGAGGACTCTGAGTCTGTACTTGAAAGCAGTCGAAGGGGGTTTTGAAACATATCAGCCATGATTGCATGGTGCAGCAGACTGGCCGAATGGCCTCATTTTACTCCTATATCTAATGATCTTATGGTAGAAAACAGGAACCAAGGTTCAGGAGCTGAGTTGGATGATCAACCATGTTCATATTGAAAGACGGAGTGGCTCAAAGGGCCGAATGACCTATTCCCAATCCTATTTTCTACTTTTATAAATTCTCAAAACCTCTTTATTTTTTATTGGAAGTTAAATAAAACTAAAAAGAAAAGAGTTTGAAAAAGAAATGAATGTGCACAGGAGATTTACCAGGATGTTGCCTGGGCTGAAGAATCCCAGTTATGAATAGAGACTGGACAGACTGGAATTATTATCCTTAGGTCAGAGGAGACTGAGGGGAACATGATTGAGATCTGTAGAATTATAAGGGGAATATGCAGGGTAGACAAGAAGAAATCTTTCCCCTCGATGGAAGGATCTATGATCAGGGAACATATATTTAAGGTAAGGGACAGAAGGTTTAGAGGAGATGTGAAGAAAAGCCTTTTCACCCAGCGGGTGGTGAGAATCTGCCTGATAGGGTGGTAGAGGCAGAAACACTCATAACATTGAAGAAGTATTTAGATGTACACTTGCAATGCCAAGCCAGACAAGGCTATGGGCCAAATGCTGGAAAATGGGATAGGAATAGTTAGGTCGAGTAAGAACTGCTGATGCTGGAGTCAGAGATAACACAGTGTGGAGCTGGAGGAACACAGCAGGCCAGGCAGCA
>NW_025973436.1:0-9076 GCF_021869965.1 Rhincodon typus
TACATCCTTTCTCAAGTAAGGAGACCAAAACTGCACACAGTACTCCAGGTGTGGCCTCACCAGCACCTTGTACAGCTGCAACATAACCTCTCTGCTTTTAATCTCAATCCTTTTAGCAATGAAGGACAAAATTCCATTTGCCTTCCTAATTACTTGTTGTACCTGCAAACCCACCTTCTGTGATTCATGCACAAGGACACCCAGGTCCCTCTGCAAAGCAGCATGCTGCAACTTTTTACCATTCAAGTAATAATCCTTTTTACTATTACTCCTACCAAAATGTATGACTTCACACTTATTTACATTGTATTCCATCTGCCAGACCTTTGCCCACTCACTCAATGTATCTATGTTCCTCTGCAAAGTTTCACAGTCCTCTGCACATTTTGCTCTGCCACTCATCTTAGTGTCATCTGCAAACTTTGACACCCTACACGTGGTCCCCAACTCTAAATCATCTATATAAATTGTAAATAATTGCGATCCCAACACCGATCCCTGAGGCACACCACTAGTCACTGACTGCCAGCTAGAATAGCACTCATTTATCCCCACTCTTTGCTTCCTGTTAGTCAACCAATCCTCTATCCATGTTAATACTTTACCCTTAATGCCATGCATCCTTATCTTGTGCGGCACCTTGTCGAAGGCCTTTTCGAAATCTAGGTACACCACAGTTCAGAGAAAATTTACTAGCCTACTACCTGGAATGGTGGCACAAGCAAGTTTAATTTTAATTTTAATGATATTAAATATCCAATTATAAATAAATTATAAAATAATGAAATCCTATGCTTATAAAAATAAAAAGGTCATAAGGTCAGAAGTGGGGATGTTCGCCAATGATTACACAATATTCAGCACTGTTCACACGACTTCTCAGATACTGAAGCAGTCCATGATCAAATGCAACAAGATCTGGACAATATCCAGGCTTGGGGTGACAAGTGGCAAGTAACATTCACACTGCACAAATGCCAGGCAATGACGATCTCCAACAAGAGATAATCTAACCACCACCCCTTGATGTTCAATGGTGTTATGATCACTGAATTCCACACCCCCACCCCGTATCGACATCTTTAGGGTTACCATTGACCAGAAACTCAACTGGACTCACTGGCACAGTGGCTCAGTGGTTAGCACTGTTGCCTCACAGCACCAGGGACCTGGGTTCGATTCCAGCCTTGGGGAACTGTCTGTGTGGAGTTTGCATATTCTCCCTGTGTCTGCATGGGTTCCCTCTGGGTGCTCTGGTTTCCCCCCACAGTCCAAAGATGAACAGGTTAAGTGGATTGGCTATGCTAAATTGCCCATATTGTCTAGAATGGGAAATGCAGAGATTCGGTCTGGGTGGATGCTCTTCAGAGGATTGGTGTGGACTCAATGGGCCAAATGAGATAACACAGTGTAGACCTGGATAGGCCGAGGAGCAGGAAAGCTGACGTTTTGGGTCGAGACCCTTCTTCAGAAATGGGGGAGGGGAAGGGGATTCTGAAATAAATAGGGAGAGAGAGGGAGGCGGATAGAAGATGGATAAAGGAGAAGATAGGTGGAGAGGAGACAGACGGGTCAAAGAGGCGGGGTTGGAGCCAGTAAAGGTGAATGTAGGTGGGGAGTTAGGGAGGGGATAAGTCGGTCCAGGGAGGACGGACAGGTCAAGGAGGTGGGATGAGGTTAGTGGGTAGGAGATGGGGGTGGGGCTTGAGGTGGGAGGAATGGTTAGGGAGGGGGGGACTAGCTGGGCTGGTTTTGGGATGTGGTCGGGGGAGGGGAGATTTTGAAGCTTGTGAAGTCCACATTGATACCATTGGGCTGCAGGGTTCCCAAGCGAAATATGAGATGCTGTTCCTGCAGCTTTCGGGTGGCGTCATTGTGGCAATGCAGGAGGCCCAGGATGGACATGTCATCCAAGGAGTGGGAGGGGGAGTTGAAATGGTTCGCGACTGGAAGGTGCAGTTGTTTGTTGCGAACTGAGCGTAGGTGTTCCACAAAGCGGTCTCCAAGCCTCCGCTTGGTTTCCCCGATGTAGACGAGGCCACATCTGGAACAGCGGATACAGTATACCACATTAGCAGATGTGCAGGTGAACATCTGCTTGATGTGGAAGGTCTTCTTAGGGCCTGGGATGGGGGTGAGGGGGGAGGTGTAGGGGCAGGTGTAACACTTGCTTCGGTTGCAGGGAAAAGTGCCGGGGGTGGTGGGTTTGGAGGGGAGTGTGGAGCGGTCAAGGGAGTCACGGAGAGAGTGGTCCATCCGGAAAGCAGATAAGGGTGGGGAGGGAAAAATGTCTTAGGTAGTGGGGTCAGATTGCAGATGGTGGAAATGTCGGAGGATGATGCGTTGGATTCGGAGGTTGGTGGGGTGGTACGTGAGGACGAGGGGGATTCTGTTTTGGTTGTTATTGCGGGTAGGGGGTGTGAGGGATGAGTTGCGGGAAATGCGGGAGACACGGTCGAGGGCATTTTCGACCACTGTGGAGGGGAAGTTGTGGTCCTTGAAAAAAGAGGACATCTGGGATGTCCGGTAGTGGAATGCCTCATCTCGGGAGCAGATGCGGCGGAGGCGAAGGAATTGGGAATAGGGGATGGCATTTTTGCAGGAAGTTGGGTGAGAGGAGGTGTATTCTAGGTAGTTGTGGGAGGCGGTAGGTTTGAAATGAATATCGGTTTCCAGGTGGATGCCAGAGATGGAGACAGAGAGGTCCAGGAAGGAGAGAGAGGTATCAGAGATGGTCCAGGTAAACTTAAGGTCAGGGCGGAAGGTGTTAGTGAAGTGGATGAACTGTTTGAGCTCCTCGTGGGAGCACGAGGCGGCGCCGATACAGTCATCAATGTAACGGAGGAAGAGGTGGGTGATAGGGCCAGTGTAGCTTTGGAAGAGGGATTGTTCCATGTATCCTACAAAGAGGCAGGCATAGCTTGGGCCCATGTGGGTACCCATGGCCACCCCCTTTGTCTGTAGGAAATGGGAGGAATTGAAAGAGAAGTTGTTGAGGGTGAGGACGAGTTCGGCTAAGCGGATGAGGGTGTCAGTGGAGGGGGACTGGTCGGGCCTGCGGGACAGGAAGAAGCGGAGGGCCTTTAGGCCAGCTGCATGGGGAATGCAGGTGTAGAGGGACTGGACGTCCATGGTAAAGATGAGGTGTTGGGGACCAGGAAATTGGAAGTTCTGGAGGAGGTGGAGAGCTTGGGTCGTGTCACGGACGTAGGTAGGGAGTTCCTGGACCAAGGGGGAGAAAATGGAGTCAAGATAGGTGGAGATAAGTTCGGTGGGGCAGGAGCAGGCGGAGACAATGGGTCGACCAGGGCAGTCAGGTTTGTGGATTTTGGGAAGGAGATAGAAGCGGGCGGTGCAGGGTTTGGGAATGATGAGGTTAGAGGCTGTGGGTGGGAGGTCACCTGAGGTGATGAGGTTGTGGATGGTGTGGGAGATGATGGTTTGGCGGGCGGGGGGGGGGTCATGATCAAGGGGGCGGTAGGAGGAGGTGTCAGAGAGATGGCGTCTGGCCTCGACGATGTAGAGGTCAGTGCGCCATACTACAACTGCGCCTCCCTTGTCCGCGGGTTTTATGGTGAGGTTGGGATTGGAGCGGAGGGCTGCACGTTCTGCGGGGGAGAGGTTGGAGTGGGTGAGAGGGGTGGAGAGGTTGAGGCGATTGATGTTGCGACGGCAGTTGGAGATGAAGAGGTCGAGGGAGGGTAGGAGGCCTTGGGGTGGTGTCCAGGAGGAGGGAGTGTGTTGGAGGTGGGAGAAGGGGTCAGTAGAGGGAGGGTTAGTCTCATGGTTATAGAAGTAAGTGCGGAGGCGGAGGCGGCAGAAAAACTGCTCTATGTCCAAATGTGACCGGTATTCGTTGATGTGTGGGTGGAGGGGGACAAAGGTTCGTCCTCAGTAAGGGGGAGGTCTGGGGGGATGGTGAAGACTAGGCAGGACTGGGTGCTATTGACTCGTCTGAAGCTGCTGGCTGCGGAGGCGGTGGGCGGAGCAACCTCGGCGGTGGGCGGAATGGGCCAAATGGCCTGTTTCCGCACTGTAGGGATTCTGTGAATATAAACACAGTTGCTACAAGTGCAGAGCCTAGGAATATTGTGTTGAATAACTCATCTCCTGACTGCTCAAAGCCTGCATGCCATCAACAAGGCATGAGTCAGGAGTGTGATGAAATACTCCCCCCTTGTCTTGATGAGTGCAGTCCACTTGATTGGCACTACATCCACAAATATCCATTCCCTCCATCACCGCTGCTCAGCAGCAGCAGTGTGTACTATCTGATGCACGGCAGAAATTCATCAAAGATCCTTAGACAGCACCTTCCAAACCGATGATCACTTCCATCTAGAAGGAGGATGGCAGCAGAAACAAGGGAACACCACCACCACCTGCAAGTTTCCCTCCAAGCCACTTACCACCCTGACTTGGAATAAATCACTGTTCCTTCACTATCGCTGAGTCAAAATCCTGGAATTCTCTCCCGAAGGGGAATGTGAGTCAACCTACAGCATGTGGACTACAGCGGTTCAAAAAGGCAGCTCATCACCATGTTCTCAAGGGCAACTAGAGGTGGGCAATAAATGCTGGTCAGCCAGTGACATCCATGTTCCACAGATGAATTAAATAAAATATTTCAGGGCTACAGCAGGTGTTTGTTAATAATTAAAACTTAAAACTCAATCAATAATTCACTTATGCCTCGATGTACCATCCCTAGCATTATAAGCTTTGTTTAGTGACTAGTTACCACAACTTCACACCCTTAATTTGTTTTAATGATGACTCAATTGTTGCAAAATTGATATAACAAAGCTTGAGTAGCAGCATGGCAAATCTGGTGTCGACCTCTGTACTTCCACTTTTAACTACATGTGCAGTTGCTTTCCAGTTTGTTCCATAACAATGATGAGCGCTGTTAGCCTCAGTATTATTTTCATCTCAAGATCCACAGCAACCTATTTTATTGATTTTGACTGAGGGGTAAACATGGCTAGGACACTAGGGTGAACTTAGATATTCTTGAGGTTGTTGATTTATTTGTCGAGCTGGTAGATTGGTTTGCAGATGTTTCGTCACCAAACTAAGTTACATCATCAGTGCGCCTCCAATGAAGCATTGTTGGTCTGTCTTGCTTGTTATTTATATGGTCCGGTCTGATGTGGTGGTTGGCCTCATTTCCGGTTCTGCTTCATAGTGGTTGGTATATGGGGTCTATTTCCACATGTTTGTTGATGGAGTTCCAAGTTGAATACCAGGCCTCTAGGAAATCCTGTGCATGTTTTTGGTTGGCTTGTCCTAGGATGGTTACGTTGTCCAAGTCAAATTTGTCCGAGTGTGTGGAAACAAGTGATAGCTGGTTGCGTTTCTTGTAGCTAGTTGGTGCTCCTGTACCGTGAAAGCTAGCTTTCTCCTGGTCTGTCCAATGTAGTGTTCGTGGCAGTCCTTACATGGGATTTTATATATAACATTGGTCCTGTTAGTTGTGGGTATGGGATCCTTTGTTCTTGTCAGTAGTTATTGTAGTGTAGCTGTGGATTTGTGTGCTACTGCCATTTCTAGTGGTCGGAGTAGTCTGGTGGTCATCTCTGATACGTTCTTGATGTATGGCAGGGTGACTAGTGTATTTGGGCGTACTGTGTCTACCTGTTGTTGTCTGTTGTGTAAGTACCAGCGGATTACGCTTTTCGGGTAGCCATTGTTTTTTAAAGATGATGTGGAGGTGTCCTTCCTCGGCTTTGCACAGTTCCAGGGTGCTGCTGTGTGTTATGACTGTTCTGAACAGAGTTCTGATGCAGCTGTATTTGTGGGTGTTTGGGTGGTTGCTGTTGTAGTTAAGTAATTGGTCCGTATGGGTAGCCTTTCTGTATACGCTGGTCTGGAACTCACTGTTGGCCCTTTATTCGACCATTATGTCCATAAATGGGAGTCAGTTGTTGTTCTCCTCTTCCCTGTTGCATTTGATACTGGTGAGGATGTTGTTGATGAGTTGGTGGGTTTCCTCTAGTTTTCTATCTTTTGTATCTACCTGAGTCTACTAGTATGGAATTTTGTTTATTATTTCATGAAAACAGTAGGATATCGCTCCCTCGGTACTACAGTGGAATGTCAGCCTGCCTTATATGTATACTTCTCTGCAGTGGACAGTGGACACCACAGTAAGAATGCTATTAAGATGCTCTACTATAAGATATACCACATATAAGATACACAGGCTAATGGCAAAATGTGTTTCTATCACCAGTTTCAATTATTCATTCTGGACATATGCTCATCATGAGCAAAACTGAAATTTTTTGCTTTTAGAACATAGAACATCGAACAGTACAGCACAGTACAGGCCCTTCAGCCCACGATGTTGTGCCAACCTATTATCCTATTAAGATCAAACTACCCTGCGTACTCTACATTTTACTATCCTCCATGTGCCTATCCAAGAGTCGCTTAAAAGTCCCTAATGTGTCTGACTCCACTACCACTGCCGGCAGCACATTCCACACGCCCACCGCTCTGATTTGTCCTTGAGGAAGTGGCAGTTGACCTTCTCATTGAGCAATTTAGTACAATTGTGGGGCTTGCTGGGCCACGTCAGAGGAGAGTTAAATACCAACCTTGCTAATATGAAACAGGAGTCTCATGTGGTTCAGACAGCTTTTATTTCCAGAATTTCAAAACTGAATTATAATACAGAAACACCCATGATGGGATTTGGAACATATTCATATTCTTTAATTAATCTAAAACAAAAGCATGAGTACAATAGAATATTAAGAACTTTCCCTCATGAAATAACAAAAATCCATAAATTTAAAATTAAAATTTTGCAATAAGTATTTAAGGTTTGTACAGATTTTTACATCTTTTTGTGTTGTCATGTGAGTATACTTTCATGTCCTTCATTAACAGGGTTAGCTGAATCTGCAACAGTTCACATTCATCAGAAAGATCATGACAGGAAAAGTGAAATGGGTAACAGACATTGACAAGTCTGTGCTTTTAAATAACTTTGAAAAAAGAGACTGGATCCAGATATCAACAAGCGAAGACTGGAATTTTTATTGGTGAGTAAACTGTTGAATAGTAAATCAATCAATTCTGATTTGATGACTAAAGATACAGACATCGGAATTATGAATCAAAATCATTAGTACCAGAATTCTTTGAAGGCACTTACTCTATAACTTTTGTTATGTAGTGTCCATCTAACAGAATTTTTAAGACCAGATGGTGAAGAAGGGTATCTGGAGCAAATTGTGTGCTATATTTTGTCGATTGTTCAGTTTTTCAGGATGTTCTGAAACCTGCTCTATAATTCTTCTTGAATTGTAAAACCATATGTTTTTTGACAATGGAGCTTCACAAGGTTAGGAAACGAAAGGGAATTGTACACTGTAGATAATATTTAGTTCAACTTTTCTAAAGGCTATAAGTAAGCTGCGCTAGAAGGATGGTGAAGTGCTGGCAAAAGCCAATGGATGGCAAATATGAGGGCTATGAACAGAGTTTGAGAATACGCAGCAGTGTGGTACAGTTCCCAAAGCCTTTCATCGCTGAAGTGAAAATACGATATTGTTTCTTGAGATGGTTTGATAAGGAAAGTGTATTTGAAACTGTAGAACACTATTCTTGGAAGAACAACAAAGGAGCATGTCCAGTAGAAGGTGGCAGAAAGTTTCAGTATGTAGTCTACCTCACTGTAAATCCTTCAAGTATTTATGCCACAAAGTGTTACCTTTCACTTTTACTCACACTTACTGCTCACAGAAACTTACAGCTCTTTCATTGCATGTTGTATTGTTACAGACATGTAAATGCTTATTGAAAGATGTACACTGTACTTTTAAAAAGCAACATGGAATATGAACACTTCACTTTCACAGAATGAACTTGAACAGAATCAAGTGATCTATTTTGTAGTTTCTGGGTAGATGGATACAAATGTGCCTGAACATATCTCAAGGAAATTGCTTAAAACACAAATGGCTTTCCCAGGTGCTAATTGAGTACCCCTCACTATTCAGTGGTAGAGATTTAAAATAACAATGGCTGCTAGATTTGCTAGCCTACAAATATGGAATTTCAAATAAAATCACCAGAGAGAATAATTAGATCTAGAATCTTGATATCAAATATGTGTGTCCATTACATTGGCTTCCACCCATTACATGGGCAAAAGAGTACATCAATAGTGTTATCAGATGGCTGAAACTGGCTGGAGAGGGAATGAATGAATATCTTTTTTAATACACAGGGACTGTCCAACAAGTCAGTCTGGGATACAAAGACTAAAGAGAAGGTACCTCTTGCTCAGCACAATAAAGGACTTTGCTTCTCATGCCACCTTAGCCAGAGAAGGACGGGGGCGACCAATTATTTTACTTGCAAAGTTGTATTTCTTTATTCCAGGAACTTGACTTCAATTTTGCCTGAAACAGCAGAAGCTTGCAATCTCCATTGTTTCCAGGGAACCATGAAAGAATCTTCCAGGCCCAGATCATTTCAATAACCATCTTAAGGACTATGTAAAAAAGTGACTGGTTTCTTTTTACTCTGTTGCTTGTCTAAGTGCATGCTAGATCATTCACAATAATCTTCTCGTTTGTGAGTATCTGTTTATTTTCGAAGTGAGTGTTTGTTCTGGATATTGTGAAAAATAAAAATTTAACCTTTCTTTTGACTCAAACTTACAAGAAAGCTGGTGCATGTCTGTTCTTCAAATTTACAGGACTAAAGGACTTAAAACTCCGTCTGCATAATTACATTTGTTGTAGCCAGCCAAGAGATAAGAAAAGAGGATAAACTATCTCTCAGAGATAGTAGGAACTGCAGATGCTGGAGAATCTGAGATAACAAGGTGTAGAGCTGGATGAACACAGCAGGCCAAGCAGCATCAGAGGAGCCGGAAGGCTGACGTTACGGGCCTAGACCCTTCTTCAGAAATGGGGGAGAGGAAGGGGGTTCTGAAATAAATAGGGAGAGAGGGGAAGGCGGATACAAGATGGATAGAGGAGAAGATAGGTGGAGAGGAGGCAGACAGGTCAAAGAGGCGGGGATGGAGCCAGTAAAGGTGAGTGTAGGTGGGGAG
>NW_025973437.1:0-9074 GCF_021869965.1 Rhincodon typus
AAAATTGAATCAGAGATAGTAGGAACTGCAGATGCTGGAGAATCCCTCTTCTATCCGCCTCCCACTCTCTCCCTATTTATTTCAAAACCCCCTTCCCCTCCCCCTTTTCTGATGAAGGGTCTAGGCCCGAAACGTCAGCCTCTCTGCTCCTATGATGCTGCTTGGCCTGCTGTGTTCATCCAGCCTTGCACCTTGTTGTCTCGGATTCTCCAGCATCTGCAGTTCCTACTATCTCTGATTCGCAAATCTTCCACGACTGTTTCACCATGAAACTCGGGTCGTGTTACACCTTCCCTTTTCCTAAACTGCCACCATTTAGATAATAATCTACCTTCCCTTTGTTTTGCCACCAAAGTGAATAACCTCACGTTTATCCACATTATATTGCACTTGCCAAGTATTTGCTCACTCAGCCAATCTGTGCAAGTCACCCTATAGCCTCTTAGCATCCTCCTCACAGCACACACTGCCACCTAGCTTAGTGTCATCTGCAAATTTGGAGATACTGCATTCAGTTTCTTCATCCATTACCCTGCGGTACTCTATTCGTCACTGTCTGCCACTCTGAAAAGAATGAGTTTATTCCAACTCTCTGCTTCTTGTCTGTCAATCAGTTCTCTATCCATGTCAATACATTGTTTCTGATACCACGAATTTTAATTTTGCTTACTAATATTTCATGTGGAACCTTAGCAAAAGCCTTTTGGAAGTCCAGATACACAACATCCACTGATCCACCCTTGTCCACTCTACTGGTCACATCCTCAAAAAGGTCCAGAAGATATGTCAAGTATGGTTTCCCTTTAATGAATCCACACTGACTTGGACCGATCCTGTCACCGCATTCAAAATGCTCAGTTATTACATCCTTAATAATTGATTCCAGCATTTTCCCCACCACTGATGTCAGGCTAACCGGCCTATAATGAGCCATTTTCCCTCTCCTTTTTTGAAAAATGGGGCCCCACCGAACTGATTTCCAACTATCTGGACTCCATTTTCTCCCCCTTGGTCCAGGAACTCCCTACCTATGTCCGTGACACCACCCACGCCCTCCACCTCCTCCAGAACTTCCAATTCCCCGGTCCGCAACACCTCATCTTTACCATGGACGTCCAGTCCATCTACACCTGCATTCCCCATACAGATGGCCTAAAGGCCTTCTGCTTCTTCCTGTCCCGCAGGCCTGACCAGTCCCCCTCCACTGACACCCTCATCCGCTTAGCTGAACTCATCCTCACCCTCAACAACTTCTCTTTCAATTCCTCCCACTTCCTACAGACAAAGGGGGTGGCCATGGGTACCCGCATGGGCCCAAGCTACGCCTGTCTCTTTGTAGGTTACGTGGAACAATCCCTCTTCCGTACCTACACTGGCCTAAACCCCACCTCTTCCTCCGTTACATTGATGACTGTATCGGCGCCACCTCGTGCTCCCACGAGGAGCTCGAACAGTTCATCCACTTCACCAACACCTTCCACCCCAACCTTAAGTTTACCTGGACCATCTCTAATACCTCTCTCTCCTTCCTGGACCTCTCTGTCTCCATATCGGGCAACCACCTAGAAACCGATATTCATTTCAAGCCCACCGACTCCCACAGCTACCTAGAATACTCCTCCTCCCACCCACCTTCCTGCAAAAATGCTACCCCCTATTCCCAATTCCTTCGCCTCCGCCGCATCTGCTCCCAGGATGAGGCATTCCACTCCTGTACATCTCAGTTGTCCTCGTTTTTCAAGGACCATAACTTCCCCCTCTCAGTGGTCGAGAACGCCCTCAACCGTGTCTCCCACATCTCCCGCAACTCATCCCTCACACCCTGTCCACGCAATAACAACCAAAAAAGAATCCCCCTCGTCCTCACGTACCACCCCACCAACCTCCGGATCCAACGCATCATCCTCCGACACTTCCGCCATCTGCAATCCGACCACACCACCAAAGTCATCTTTCCCACCCCACCCTTATCTGCTTTCCGGAGGGACCACTCTCTCCGTGACTCCCTTGTCCGCTTCACACTCCCCTCCAGCCCTACCACACCCGGCACTTTTCCCTGCAACCGCAGGAAGTGCTACGCCTGCCCCCATACCTCCTCCCTCACCCCCATCCCAGGCCCCAAGAAGACTTTCCACATCAAGCAGATGTTCACCTGCACATCTGCCAATGTGGAATACTGCATCCGCTGTACCCGTTGTGGCCTCCTCTACATCGGGGAAACCAAGCGGAGGCTCGGGGACCGCTTTGCAGAACACCTATGCTCGGTTCGCAATAAACAACTGCACCTCCCAGTCGCGAACCATTTCAACTCCCCCTCCCATTCCTCAGATGACATGTCCATCCTGAGCCTCCTGCAGTGCCACAACGATGCCACCCGAAGGTTGCAGGAACAGCAATTCATATTCCGCTTGGGAACCCTGCAGCCCAATGGTATCAATGTGGATTTCACAAGCTTCAAAATCTCCCCTCCCCCCACCGCATCCCAAAACCAGTCCAGCTTGTCCCCGCCTCCCTAACCTGTTCTTCCTCCCACCTATCCCCTCCTCCCACCTCAAGCTGCACCCCCATCTCCTACCTACTAACCTCATCCCGCCCCCTTGACCTGTCCATCCTCCCTGGACTGACCTATCCCCTCCCTACCTCCCCACCTGCGCTCACCTTTACTGGCTCCATCCCCGCCTCTTCAACCTGTTTGTTTCCTGTCCACCTATCCTCTCCTCTATCCATCTTCTATCCGCCTCCCACTCTCTCCCTGTTTATTTCCGAACCCCCCTCACCTCCCCCTTTTCTGATGAAGGGTCTAGGCCGGAAACGTCAGCCTTTCTGTTCCTATGATGCTGCTTGGCCTGCTGTGTTCATCCAGCTCTGCACCTTGTTGTCTTACATTAACTACCCTCCAATCCATTGGAACTGTTCTGGAGTCTATAGAATGCTGTAAAATGATCGCCAATTCATCCACCATTTCTAGGGCCACTTCCTTAAGTACTCCAGGATGCAAAGCATCAGGCCCTGAGGACTTACTGGGTTTTAATCCCGTCAGTTTCCCCAATACCATCTCCTAACTAATAAGGATTTCGTTCAGTTCCTACTTCATGCTTGATCTTCTAGCATTTCCGAAAGATTATTTGTGTCCTTCTTAGTGAACATATCCAAAGTATTTGTTCAACTGATCTGCCATCTCTTTGTTGTCCGTTATGAATTCACCTGATTCTAACTGTAAGCCCTTCAAAGGGACCTACATTCATCTTCTCTAGTCATTTTCTCTTCACATATCTACAGACGCTTTTGCAGACAGTTTTAAAGTTTTCTGCAAACTTACTCTCGTTCACTTGAATTATTCACTCTATCTCCTTAAGTATACTTCTAATATTGTCGGAAACCCAATTTGGCTAAACTGCTTTGCTGCAATAAAGCATCTTGCCATAACGTTGCAGAGTTAACTGAGAAGCTTCTTACCGACTACTACCAAGTTACTTCAGCAGTTCTCGCACTTCGCATAGAAAAGCAACCTGTCTCTGCTTATTCCTGAGGAAGGGTCACCGGATCCAAAATGTTAACTCTGGTTTTTGTTCACGGATGCTGTCAGACCTGCTGAGCTTTTCCAGAAACTTCTGTTTTTGTTCGTGTCTCTGCTTATGTTGTAGTGAAACTCACTGACAAAATCATGCATCATGAAGGTCTACTGGTAAGTGCAATTTCCCCTAACACATATACTGCTTGATAAGTATCTTAATATTTAACATGGTCATATGTTGGGAGTTGATGGACTTTTACCCATTCTTAATAACGATGATTGATAATGTCTTCTTAATTTTACCTGATTCCTTTTATCTCCAATGGTGTATTTTCTTTAACTTTAGTTTGTTTTTCAGCAAATATTGTTCCTAGGATAAGGAAGGGTGGTAAAGTGATGATTCCATTTAATGGGATTGATAGTAACTCTATGGAGCACAAAGCTTGCACAACAGTGGATGGTAAATTGTAGCATGTTGCAAATATCTCCAGATGGTTCTACAGAACCTTTGTTAGACCATTAGACTATATGTTGTAGGAGCAGAAGTAGGTCATTCAGCTCATCAAGTCTGCTTTGCCATTTGATGAGATCATGGCTAATCTGATAATGCCATTTATGCAGTTCTTCGTTGAATGCCTTTTGGAAATCCAAATATATCACATCTACTGGTTCTCCTTTATCTACCCTGCTTGTTATCTTCTCAAAGAACTGTAATAAATTTGTCAGGCATGATTTCTCCTTTGTGAAGCCATGCTGGCTCTGCTTTATTTCTTTATGTCTTTTTAGATGCTCTGCTGTCACATTTTTTACGTTCACTTTGCCTCTCTTTTTCTTTTAGTATATCTAGAGAATCTCTTGCTATCTATTTTTATATTATGTGTCAGTTTGTCCTTATGATTTATTTTTTTCCTTTTTTTGGGCTTTTAAAACTTTCCTTATCGTATGGTTTCCGACACTGTATATTTTTTATTTTAATTTGATACTATCCTTAACTTCCTTGGATAACCAGTGTTGGCTTATTTCTTCCTCGAGTCCTCCTTCCTTACTGGGATAGATCTTTTCTGTGAGTCATTAACTATTTTCTTAAACATCTGCTATCGTCCCTCAACTGTCTTAGCTGCTAAACACTTTCCCCAGTGCATTCCAACCAACCCAGTCCTCATAGAATCCCAACAATGTGGAAAGAGGCCATTCATCCCATTGAGTCTGCACCAATCTTCCGAAAAGCATCCTACCCAGACCTAGCCCCTAACCTTATCCTTGTAACCCCACATTTACTCTGGCTAATCCACCTCACCTGCATATCCCTGGACACTACGGGGCAATTTAACGTGGCTGATTGACCACACCACACATTGCACTGAGATGCTGCCACCACGCTCTGCACTGATCCCAGCATTGCTCCCTGTGGAACACCACTTGCCACAGATCTTCAGTCAGAAAAGCATCCTTCCACCACTCTGTCTTATACGTCGAAGCCAATTCTGTATCCATCTTACCAGCTCACTATGGATCCCATGTGACACAGCCTTCTGTGAGGGACCTTGTCAAAGACTTGCTTAAGTCCATACAGACAAAATCTACCAACCTGCTGTCATCAATCATCTTCATCACTTCCTCAAAAATCTCCATCAATTATGTGAGATATTGCCAATAAGTTTGTATTATTCCAAATGTGAGTAAATCCTATACCTAAGAATCTTCTCCAATAGTTTCGCTACCACTGACCCAAGGCTCACCAGCCTGTAAATTCCCATATTATCCTATTGCTCTCCTTGAACAAAGGAACAACATTGGCTATAGTCCTTTGGGACCTCTCTGGTGACTAAAGAGCTTACAAAGATTTTGTACAAGGCCGTAGCAATTTCCTCACTTGCCTCAGTGTGCATTCTGGATAGATCCCATCAGATCTTGGGGACTTGTCTATCTTAATGTTTTCCAAAACACCCAACACCACCTCTAAAATATCAATATGCCCCTCCAAGACTCACCATCCACCAGATTCTTCTCCTTTGTGAATACCTATGCAAAGTACTCATTAAGGTCTTCACTCACTTCCTCCGGCTCCATGCATAAATACACTCCTTTATCCTTGAGTGGACCTACCCTTTCTGTAGTTACCCTCTTGCTCCTTGTATAAGTATAAAATACCTGGGAATTTTCCTTAGTCCTGTTTGCCAACGACATACCAGGGTGCAATGGGTCTTTGATGATGTTGGCTACCTTTCTGTGGTAGTGAGCCATGTAAATAGCATCCATGGATGGGAGGTTGGCTTCTGTGATAGTCTGGGCTTTGCACACAACCTTCTGTAGTTTCTTACACTCCTGGGCAGAGCAGTTGCTATACCAGGCCATTGTGCACCTGTACAGTATGCTTTCAATGGTGCATCTGTAGAAGTTGGTGAGGTACCTTACGGACATGCCAAAATTTCCCGAGCCACCTGAGGAAAAAGAGGCATTGTTGTGCCTTCTTATTTAATGTGTCACACTTCACTGGGCTAGTGCCTTGGAAATCAAACTCTACAATTCCCAGTCATCTGGGATGTGACTAGAGCAGGGACTAGAGCACCGAGCAAGAAATGACTAGAGCAGGAAGTAGAATGCTGAGTAGCAAGTGGAACGCGGAGCAGGACATGACTAGAGCAGGCTAGGGCAGGGGCTAGAACCGAGAGCGGAGTGCCCGACAGGACATGACGAGAGCAGGAATTAGAGCATTTAGTGTGATGAGATTAGAACAACAAGTGGAGGACTGAGTGGGACTAGAACAATAAAGGGAAGGGACTACAGTGGTGAATTGAACACCAATTAGGACAGGACTAGAACATGGACTAAAGTGCTGAGTGTTGTTTCAGCGGCGGGAGTCCGGGAGGAAGCGCGAGGGCAGCCTGGGAAGGTGAGCTTTTTCGATTATAAAAGTCTTATCTCGCGTGACTGCGGCCTTTCAGTTGTTTCAGCGGCGGGAGTCCGGGAGGAAGCGCGAGGGCAGCCTGGGAAGGTGAGCTTTTTCGATTATAAAAGTCATACCTCGCGTGACTCCATTTTTGGAGTGAGTAAGTGAGGTAATATATTTGGGCGGTTGCTTTACCTGAAACACTACCTAGGTAGTGTCTCCCACCCATCCTCCTCCTCTAACCAAAAAAAAAGGTTCTGAGCGCTGATTTGGTAAGGCTACTAGTATTTTCTTTTTAATTTGTCTGTTTGGGAATTCAGAACAGTGGGAATGGATGTTAGGGCAGTTGCATGCTCCTCCTGTAGAATGTGGGAGGTAAGGGTCACCACTAGTGTCCCCACTGACTTCATCTGCGGGAAGTGCACCCAACTCCAGCTCCTCGGAAACCGTGTTAGGGAACTGGAGCTGGAGCTGGATGAACTTCGGATCATTCGGGAGGCTGAGGGGGTAATTGAGAGGAATTACGGGGAGGTAGTCACACCTCAGGTACAGGAAAAAAGTAGATGGGTTACAGTCAGGGGACGGAAAGGGAACAGGCAGACAGTGCAGGGATCCCCTGTGGCCGTTCCCCTCAAAAACAAGTATACCGTTTTGGATACTGTTGGGGGGGACGACTTACCAGGGGTAAGCCATGGGGTACAGGTCTCTGGCACAGAGTCTGTCCCTGTTGCTCAGAAGGGAAGGGGGGAGAGGAGGAGAGCATTAGTCATTGGGGATTCCATAGTTAGGGGGACAGATAGGAGATTCTGTGGGAACGAGAGAGACTCGCGGTTGGTGTGTTGCCTCCCAGGTGCCAGGGTCCGTGATGTCTCGGATCGTGTTTTTGGGATCCTTAAGGGGGAGGGGGATCAGCCCCAAGTCGTGGTCCACATAGGCACCAACGACATAGGTAGGAAAAGGGATGGGGACGTAAGGCAGAAATTCAAGGAGCTAGGGTGGAAGCTTAGAGCTAGAACAAACAGAGTTGTTATCTCTGGTTTGTTACCTGTGCCACGTGCTAGCGAGGTGAGGAATAGGGAGAGAGAGCAGTTGAACACGTGGCTACAGGGATGGTGCAGGAGGGAGGGATTCAGATACCTGGATAATTGGGGCTCATTCTGGGGTAGGTGCGACCTCTACAAACAGGATGGTCTACACCTGAACCAGAGGGTCCTGGGAGGGAAATTTGCTAATGGTCTTTGGGAGGGTTTAAACTAATTCAACAGGGGGGTGGGAACCTGAATTGTAGCTCCAGTGTACAGGAGGTTGAGAGTAGTGAGGTCATAAATAAGGTTTCAAGGTCGCAGGAGTGTACTGGCAGGCAGGAAGGTGGTTTGAAGTGTGTCTACTTCAATGCCAGGAGCATCCGGAATAAGGTGGGTGAACTTGCAGCATGGGTTGGTACCTGGGACCTCGATGTTGTGGCCATTTCGGAGACATGGATAGAGCAAGGACAGGAATGGTTGTTGCAGGTTCCGGGGTTTAGATGTTTCAGTAAGATCAGGGAAGGTGGTAAAAGAGGGGGAGGTGTGGCATTGTTAGTCAAGGACAGTATTACGGTGGCAGAAAGGACATTTGATGACAACTCGTCCACTGAGGTAGTATGGGCTGAGGTTAGAACCAGGAAAGGAGGGGTCACCCTGTTGGGAGTTTTCTATAGGCCTCCGAAAAGTTCCAGAGATGTAGAGGAAAAGATTGCAAAGATGATTCTGGATAGGAGCGAAAGTAACAGGGTAGTTGTTATGGGGAACTTTAACTTTCCAAATATTGACTGGAAACTCTATAGTTCGAGTACTTCAGATGGTCAGTTTTTGTCCAATGTGTGCAGGAGGATTTCCTGACACAGTATGTAGATAGGCCAACAAGAGGCGAGGCCACATTGGATTTGGTACTGGGTAATGAACCAGGCCAGGTGTTAGATTTGGAGGTAGGTGAGCACTTTGGTGATAGTGACCACAATTCGGTGACGTTTACTTTAGCGATGGAAAGGGATCGGTATATAACGCAGGGCAAGAGTTATAGCTGGGGGAAAGGCAATTATGAGGCGATGAGGCAAGGTTTAGGATGCATAGGATGGAGAAGGAAACTGCAGGGGCTGGGCACAATTGAAATGTGGAGCTTGTTCAAGGAACAGCTACTGCATGTCCTTGAGAAGTATGTACCTGTCAAGCAGGGAGGAAGTGGTCGAGCGAGGGAACCGTGGTTTACTAAAGAAGTTGAATCTCTTGTCAAGAGGAAGAAGGAGGCTTATGTAGAGATGAGGCGTGAAGGCTCAGTTAGGGCGCTTGAGAGTTACAAGTTAGCCAGGAAGGACCTAAAGAGAGAGCTAAGAAGAGCCAGGAGGGGACATGAGAAGTTTTTAGCAGGTAGGATCAAGGAAAACCCTAAAGCTTTCTATAGGTATGTCAGGAATAAAAGAATGACTAGAGTAATATTGGGGCCGGTCAAGGACAGTAGTGGGAAGTTGTGCGTGGAGTCCGAAGAGATAGGAGAGGTGCTAAATGAATATTTTTCGTCAGTATTCACACAGGAAAAAGACAATGTAGTCGAGGAGAATACTGAGATACAGTCTATTAGACTAGATGGGATTGAGGTTCATAAGGAGGAGGTGTTAGCAATTCTGGAAGGTGT
>NW_025973438.1:0-9072 GCF_021869965.1 Rhincodon typus
TGTAACGGAGGAAGAGGTGGGGTTTAGGGCCGGTGTAGGTACGGAAGAGGGATTGTTCCACGTAACCTACAAAGAGGCAGGCGTAGCTTGGGCCCATGCGGGTACCCATGGCTACCCCCTTTGTCTGTAGGAAGTGGGAGGAATTGAAAGAGAAGTTGTTGAGTGTGAGGACGAGTTCGGCTAAGCGGATGAGGGTGTCAGTGGAGGGGGACTGGTCGGGCCTGCGGGACAGGAAGAAGCGGAGGGCCTTAAGGCCATCTGCATGGGGAATGCAGGTGTAGAGGGACTGGACGTCCATGGTAAAGATGAGGTGTTGGGGACCAGGGAATTGGAAGTTCTGGAGGAGGTGGAGGGCGTGGGTGGTGTCACGGACATACGTAGGGAGTTCCTGGACCAAGGGGGAGAAAATGGAGTCTAGATAGTTGGAGATCAGTTCAGTGGGGCAGGAGCAGGCGGAGACAATGGGTCGACCAGAGCATTCAGGTTTGTGGATTTTGGGAAGGAGATAGAAGCGGGCAGTGCGAGGTTGGGGAACGATGAGGTTGGAGGCCGTGGGTGGGAGGTCCCAGCTTAGCGACTACCTATTTACACTTGGCTCTTTAAAATTACCAGAGGAAATCTCTCAAAATACTTCCTGTTTCCACATGTCTTTCATTTAACATTACTGTAGCATTCAGAATTGAATGTATAAGACACCCATGCGCATCTGCTTTCTTACTTCTTTTTAAGCACAGATCAAATGGAATTTTAGTTGGTCTTTTTGACATTGAGCTCCAGCATTATTCACGAATGATTTCAAAAGATAGATTCATTTTTTTTTAGTTCTAAATGTTTTTGGCAAAGCAACTGAAATCTCCAAGCCCAATTTCACACCAGGCACAGCATGGTATGTATCATTCTGTTCAGCTCCAGCTGCTCCTCTATTGAAGATATCCAGTGTCTTCACAGATGATGGAAAAGATTGAAAATAAACCAAACTGTTTTCATTTCGTTTTAAGCTGAAACACAAATGCTATTTTGTGCTCTAAAGGTTTCTCTTTCCAATTTGAATCCAAGTGACTGGGGATGAATGGAGTTGCAATTGCGTCATCATATTTAAGGTATACTCCCAGGTAAAACATAGTGTCAGATTTAAACAGCTATAATAATGGAAGAGAATTAGGAAATCCTGGTGTAACTTTTTTGTAACTTAAACAGGACTGATATATGGCACAAATTGTTGATATGGGTGGTGAACCAATAAAGCCAAGCAATTTCTCCAAAAGGGAACGAGGCAAGCTATTGTCAATAAATCAGATTCAAGCTTAATAGAGGTAATCCTGTCTTTCCTTAAATAAAGGGCGCAAAACAGTTCACAGTATTCCAGCCTTGTATGGTTTGACTGGTGCCTTGTATAGTCTTAGCAAAACCTGTTTGCTTTTATACTCCATTCCCTTTGAAATAATAGTCTATACTCCATTTTCTTCCCTATTAATCACTGAACCTGGATGCTAGCATTTTGTGATTCATGAATGTGGACTCGCAAATCCCTCTGCTCTGTAGCTTTCTGCAGTCTTTCTCTATTTAAATAATATTCAGCTCTTCTATATTGCTTATCAAAGTGCATAAATTCACATTTTCCCACTGTGTTGTGTCCACAAAGTTTTTGCCCACTCACTTGCACAAACTTTCCGTAATCTTTCTGTTATCCACACCACTTATTCCCACCTAACTTTATATTATTCACAAACTTGGTTAGAGTACATTTGCTTTCCTCATCTAAATTATTAATATGTATTGTAAATAGTTGGGGCCCCAGCTTTGATACCTCTGGCACTTCAATCGTTGGAGATTGCCATCCTGAAAATGCATTCCCCATCCTAATCCCAACTCTCTGCCTTCAATTAGTTGGCTAATTCTCTATCCATGCTAATATACTACATTCAACATCATGAGCTCTTATCTTATTAAGTAACTTAATGTGTAGTACATTATCAAATGCCTTCCGAAAATCCAAATATATTACATCCATTGATTTCCCCTTATCTACCCTGCTTGCTTTATCTTCAAATAATTCTAGGAGGCTTGTCAGGTATGATTTCTTTTTCATGAAGCCATGCTGACTCTACTTGAGCATATTTTTTTTTTTAAATGCTTTGCTATTCCATCAATTATAAAAGACTGACAATTACCCAATAACAGACATTAAGTTAAGTGGCCTATAATTAATATATTGTGTCTCCTTTCCTTTTTAAATATTAGCAGTTTTCCAAACATCTGTGACTTTAACAGAATCTAAAGAGTCTGTTCCCAAGTTCCGCCCTCTCAAACTTAATGCTAAATTCTACTATGTTCCGTCATTATTTCTGACAGCATCTTTTCTGCCTTTGACACTATTTATTGCTGTTTTTCTACATCTGTGTCCTCTATGCTTTCCTGACTCATTCTGGATATTGTTATCCTATTAGCTGCCCTGTAATTTTGCCATATCCTTTTCCTTTGTAAGCTTACATTTCCCCTCTCCCAAACTGTGCCACACTAATTATTTTAAAGCCATCTCTATAGCCTTATTTATTTGATTCACCAGGACATGGTTCACGTGAAGCCCATCCTACTAGAACAGCTCCCTTCTACCCTAGTCCTAGTGCTGGTGCCCCAAGAACTGAAAGCCGTTCCACCGACAGCCCTTATACGATGAGGAGGAATTTCTTCTTTCAGAGGGTACTGAATCTGTGAATTCTTTACTGCAGAGGGCTCGAGAGGCTGGGTCATTAAGTATATTCAAGGCTGAGATAGACAGATTTTTAATCAGTGAGGGAATCAAGAGTTGTAGGGAAAAGACAGGAAAGTGGAGTTGGTGTTTTATCAGTTCATCCATGGTCATATTGAATGGGGGAGCAGACTCGATGGGCTGAAGTGTCTACTTCTGCTCCTACATCCCATGGTTCTACGGCTTCTTCCCATTTGGTCACAACTACTGCTCCCTTCCAGCTCAATCTACATAAGCATGTGACTCTGCCATCATTACGGTAGCATCGTCATCTTGTATGCTTCTGATGTTGATCTTTTCCTCTATAAAAGGAGATTAACAACAACACGGACAATCCTTTTTTCAACTCTTTCTGTGCTCAAGGGTTTGCTGTAATCAATGAGAGATGTTCCATTCTTCAGCAATAACGTCAACTCAGTAAGCGCAAAAGAAAATGAATCATTAGCAACCGAAGTTTCAAATTATACCCAAAATTGTGATTTTAAGTAAAATTTGATCTTCTCTGTTGTAACTCTTGTGAGGATTATATTGGTTTGTTACTCTGACAGCATTTTTCATTTTGTGTCTAATTTAAACTTGGTTTATATTGAAGTATTTGTGCCACTGAGGAGGAAGAACAGGAAAACTATGAGGAAGATTTCAAATCACTATCCCGGTGTAACACTGGAATTCCAAATCATCACATGCCACAAGCAGTCAATTTACATTGCTGAAGGTACCAGTGGTAGCAAAAATTGTAGCAGCTGATCCACAAAGCTGGTTTTATAACCGGGTGCAAAAACAAAGTTACTGAAAAAGCTCAGCAGGTCTGGCAGCTTCTGTGAAGGAAAAAAACAGAGTTAATGATTCGGGTCCGGTGACCCTTCCTCAGAACTTCCTCAGACAGTATACTTTCAATGGTGCATCTGTAGAAGTTGGTGAGGCACCTTATGGACATGCCCAATTTCCTGAGCTGCCTGAGGAAGAAGAGGCATTGTTGTGCCTTCTGGACTGTCACATCTACGTGGGAAGTCCAGGACAGGTCGTTGGTTATTGACAATAGCTGCAACCGTTAGCACTGGATTTATTGATACTGCAGTTCCAACCGCAACAATCTGTCAGTTAAAACGTCATGATCTGGCAAAGGATAAACATTAATTTTCAGGAGCAGTGCCACCATTATTGTGGTGAAGACATTACTTTGTTGCCAGGAGGTTTGAGGGCTGTGGATTACAACTTACCTATAACTTGAATTGCAGAATCCCAGAATGGACAAGGGACAGCAGCAGACATACCTGGCACTTTGTCCAAACTGTTTAAGAGAATGCCAGATTGCACATGCTCCCCTAGCAGCAGGTAACACAACCCATGCTCTGACACCTTGTCTCGGAGCAGCACAAATTAAGTCAGGGACCTGTCACAGGAAATCAGGATGCTCCCAGGTGTACTTCCAAGCACTTTTCTAAATCTGTCACTCCAACTGAAGTGGAAGGAGGCTGGTCTATTTCAACTGGGACAATTTCACACTCAAAATGATAAAAGGAAAGCAAACTCTCCCTAGAGCTGAGAATATTTTTGCTCCTCGGTAGCTTCTGCATTCCATGAAAGCAGCCTCCACTGAATCGAAGGGATTTGTAGCAGTTACAGAACAGAAAAAGCACAGCTTCAGTAGCTGCTGCAGGTGGTGCTCAGGGACATGATATTAAACCTTGATTTGCATTTCAATGAGGAAACAAATAGACCCAGAAATTTGCATCAGTGACCTTAAACATTTTGCGTCTTTAGTTATGCATTAGCAGTATGTTTTCACATGAAGATGAGAAGGGGTAAGAAAAGGAGAAGACTTTCTGGCAACAGCACAGAGACCGAATTCTCCCTGTTCTCACATCTCAAAATCACCAGATGGTACAGTATGCTCCAGAGCCCAGATGTTCAGTGCAGAATGATAATTCCTCATTGTCCATATGGAAACAAGCAGAGGAAATGCAGTCAACTGGACTTAATAGTTTGTCATTCCTTTCCCTTTTTCTGCCATTATAAACACTGGTTTAACACCAGTAGCTGTTATTGAGCAGCCCAGCCCACTATTACTGAGGATTTTTGCACTATCTGAATGCTCGGTACACAAAAACAGAGACAGGTTTAACACATGCACACATAAATCATCCAGCATACAGAGATATTTTGTAAGAAGTTTCATAAACTCATTTCATAATCTTGAAAATCCTTAGCAAGGTGTCAGATAACAACTGCTGAGATCATACATGGATGAGGGGCTTTGTTTATTTGGGACAGAACAACTGGGATTGTTCTCCAGAGTGAAGGTTAAAGGAAGACCGAATAGATGAATCCAAAATTCTGTGAGCTTAATAGAGTAATTAAGGAGAAATTGCCTCTTCAGCGAAGAGGATCAAAAATGATAGGATGCTGGCTTAAGACAATCGGTGAGACAAGGAGAATCCCTTTCATACAGGAAGTTGTTATGACGAGAAATGCACTGCCTGAAAGACAGTAAGACTGTAAGAAATAGAGACATGAGTAGGCTGTTCAGTCTCTCTGAGATAATAAGAATTGCCGGTACTGGAGTCAGAGATAATAGCGGAGCTGGAGGTACACAGCAGGCCAGGCAGCAGTCTCTCAAAAGCCCGTTCCACCATTCAATATTATCACTGCTGATCCAGCATTCCTCACATCCACTTTCCTGCCCTTTCTTCATAACACTTGATTCCCTGACTGATCAAGAATCTCTCTATCTCAGCATTAGATATACACAAGGACTCTGCCCCACAGTGCTCTCTGGAAAGGAGCTTCAAAGACTCAACCCTCTGGGAGAAGAAATTCCTCCTCACCTCAGTTTTCAGTTAGTGCCTCATTGTTCTGAGACTATGCCCTCTAGTCCTAGACTCTCCCATGAGAGAAAACATCATTGTAGCATTTGCCCTGTTAAGCCCCATAAGAATCCTATTGGCTCCAACGAGAGCACCTCTCATTCTTCGAAACACTAATGAGTAGATCTCAACCTGTTTAGGAAGGATGGTGAGAAAGATTCAATGGCTCAGATCCTCCTGTTACCAGATCAGCAGAGATCAGACATGGCTCACAAAATACCACTGGTGACTTTGGACGGTTCCAACTCCTTACCTGGACAGTCACCCAGGAAATGTGGAGGCTGATTGGCTGAAAAATATCAGTTCTATCTACACAACCGACCAAACAGCTCCCAACTCCCTTTTGCCCTCCAACCTCTCAAACATTCCCCACACCTCAATCCTCCAACATCCTTCTGAACCTGTGACTACCCTCTCAACTGGACCTGACAATTTAAACACCATGCCCCCACTCCGAACCCCAACTCCTCAACTACTCCCCAACCCAACTCAACCTACCGCAACCACGTAGATAACCCTTGACCACTTAACTACCTCCCAACCTGACCACTCACTCTACCCCTAACCCACCTGCCACCCTCTCCACCTGCCATCCTACTCTTTTAGTCTCATTCCATAGCTTCCCAAAGAAGCTCTGGGGCATTTAAACTCTTTCTTGACTGGAACATCTGTGTTAACGCCATATGAAGGGTGCATGCCTTCATTGCTCTGTGATGGGTTTCTCAAGTTCAGCAAGTTTGGAATTTTAGTCTGAAATTCAGAGGGGAGTATGTGACTGGAAGTCTGACTCAGATTAGAAGACTTGGATTAATAATAACTTGCAAAAGGAAACTGACTTGAAAAGAAAATATTTGCAGGTGAATGATGTAAATAAAAATGCATCTGAATGACCTCTTTCTGCAATGTTTGATTCTACAATACCCTCGACATGTCTCTCCATACTATCTCAGTAAGGTCTCATTTTTTTTCAGACAACGTCAGTACTGATATACGGTTCATGTCACAACTGACACCTCATGTGAGTGACAAGGGGAAACTTTCCGTCCTCGTCCTTCCCGTTGCAGCCTTTGACAAGGTTGGACATTTCATCTTCTGCTAACACCAGATCTCCACTTTCACCCATCTCAGTATGACTGCTGCCACCATGTTCCATTCTCACCTATCTCATCAAAGAATCATTGACAATGATTCTCTTCCTGCTTTACACCATTACCTTTGAGAGTCCCCTCAAGAATCAGTCCTTGGCCTCCTCTTATTCCTCATCTAAAGCCTGCCTCTTGATCACAAAATCTGAAAGCATAGCAATACTTATCACATGTACATCGAAGACACCAAGGTCCACCTCTCTTGGGTCTACCACTGTTACTATATAATCAGACTGCTTCCTGAAATCCAGCACTGGATGAGAAATGTCCTCCAATGGGAGAACAGAAGACATTATTTTAGCTCCTCTGCTCCAAATTCCATTTTCTAGTTACCAATTCTACTCCTTTTCCTGGCAACAGTCTGAGGTGAAGCCAGACTGTTCACAACCTTGTTGACACATTTGATTTTGCAGTGAACTTCAAACCTAATGTTCCTTTCATCATAAGGCCAACTTTGTTGAACAAGCTTTTGGTCACATGACCTACCATCGCTTTAATGTGGTGTGGGGTTTAACTTTGTTTTAGAATGTTCTTCAGACTTTTCACTATATTAAAGCTGCGATATGAGCCGTTTTTGGCCATGGCAAACCAGTTAACTGTGAATAAAAACAGAAATTGCTGGAAATTCTCAGCAGGCCTGGCAGCAGCTGTGGAGAGAGATGGAAGTTAACTTTTCGGGTCCAGTGACCGTTCTTCATAACTGTTGTTTACCTTCTGTGTAAAAAACCTGTCTCTCATATCTCCTTTAAACTTTCCCACTTTTACCTTAAATCAATGTCCCCCAGGAATTTATATTTCTACCCTGGGAAGAAAAAGACTCTAACTCTCCATATTCTAGTGGTAGATGCCTGGAATGCGCTGCCAGGGGAGGTGGTAGAAACAGACCCATTAACGAAGTTTAAGAACATTTAGACATACACATGAACAGGCAGGGAATAGAGGGATACAGACCATGTGCAGGCAGATTGGATTAGTGCAGAATGGCATCATGGTTGCACAGACATGACTATGCTGTCCTGTTCTATGTTCTATGTACTGTGTACAAAATAATTGCAACAAATCCACATTAAATGGTTAACACACTTGCTACTCTGTGCTTCAAAGTCTCAACAAAGAAATTTAACTGGAAGTGATAGAAGATGTCATCAACAGCGCTATCAAGCAGCACCCGCTCATCAATAACCAGTTCAGTGACGCCCAGTTTGGGTCTCTCAGCTCCTGACCTCGTTACAGCCTTGGTTTAAGCATGGACAAAAGAGCTAAATTCCAGAGGTGAGGTAGGAGTGACAGCTCTTGACATCAAAGTGGCATTCAACCAAATGTGGCATCAAGGAGCCCTACCAAAATTGGAATCAATGGGTATCAGGGGAAAACTCTCCAATGGTTGGATTCATACCTGGCACATCGGAAGATACTTGTGGTTGTGGGAGGTCCATCATCTTAGCTCTTGGACATCCCTGCAGGAGTTCCTCAAGGTACTGCCCTAGGCACAACCATCTTCAGCTGCTTCATCAGTGACCCTCCCTCCATCATAAGGTCAGAAGTGGGGATGTTCGCCGATGACTGCACAATGTTCAGCGCCATTCATATCTCCTCAGATACAGAAGCAGTCCATGTTCAAATGCAACAAAATCTGGACAATATCCAGGCTTGGGTTGACAAGTGGCAAGTGACATTCACGCCACATAAATGCCAGGCTATGACCATCACCAATAAGAGACAATCTAATTACTGCCCCTTGACATTCAATGGTGTTACCATCATTGCTTTCTCCCACTATCAACATCCTGGGAGTTATCATTGAGCTGAAATTCAACTGGACTTGCCACATAAACACAATGTCTACAAAAGCAGGTCAGAGGCTAGGAATACTGCAGCGAATAAATCACCTCCTTATTCTCTAAAGCCTGTCCCCCATTTACAAGGCACAAGTCAGGAATGTGATGGTAAAGCAGCCTGCTTGACCGGCACGAAATTGACAAGCGTCCACCCTCCACCAATGCTAAATAACATCAGTGTGTACTAGCTAGAAAATGTACTGCAAAAATTCACCAAGGGTCCTTAAGCAGTACTTTCCAAACCCATGACCACTATATTCTAGAAGGACAAAGGCAGCAGATACATAGAAACACCACCACCTGCAAGTTCTCTTCCAAACTACTCACCATCCTGAGATAGTAGGAACTGCAGATGCTGGAGAATCCGAGACAACAAGGTGCAGGGCTGGATGAACACAGCAGGCCAAGCAGCATCACAGGAGCAGAAAGGCTGACGTTTCGGGCCTAGACCCTTCATCAGAAAAAGGGTCTAG
>NW_025973439.1:0-5967 GCF_021869965.1 Rhincodon typus
ACCGCATCCCAAAACCAGTCCAGCTCGTCCCTGCCTCCCTAACCTGTTCTTCCTCCCACCTATCCCCTCCTCCCACCTCAAGCCGCACCTCCATCTCCTACCGACCAACCTCATCCCGCCCCCTTGACCTGTCCGTCCTCCCTGGACTGACCTATCCCCTTCCTAACTCCCTACCTACACTCACCTTTCCTGGCCCCATCCCCGCCTCTTCGACCTGTTTGTTTCTTCTCCACCTATCCTCTCCTCTATCCCTCTTCTATCCACCTCCCACTCTCTCCCTATTTATTTCAAAACCCCCTTCCCCTCCCCCTTTTCTGATGAAGGGTCTAGGCCCGAAACGTCAGCCTCTCTGCTCCTATGATGCTGCTTGGCCTGCTGTGTTCATCCAGCCCTGCACCTTGTTGTCTCGGATTCTCCAGCATCTGCAGTTCCTACTATCTCTGACCCTTCCTGATTGTTGCATGTCAGTCTAGCCAGGGACTCAGTAGGATCAATCTCCCTGTTAGTAATAGTAGGATGCTGTCTGTCACTATTTCACTTTTCCCAACAGTATGTGAGAAAGCTAGATAGTGAATCCATTTATATTATGGTGAACTGTGATAGCCATTTTAGTTTTGGTAGGAATGGTCAACTTTAACCGTTGTCATAACCACAGTTCATAACCCCATATGTCAGAAGTTACACGACACCAGGTTATAGTCCAATAGGTGTCACCTGACAAAGGAGCAGTGCTCTGAAAGCTTGTGATTTTAAATAAACCTGTTGAACGATAACCTGATGTCATGTGACTTCTGACTTTGTCCACCCCAGTCCAATGCAAGCATTGCCACATCATAACCCTATACAAACATAGCAAACTTCAATTGCAACGTTTTTTTGGAAAAACTGTAAGGACTACTTCTTTTGACTGTCGATTAAAAATGGGAATATACTGTTTTAAACCCAAGGAAACCATGTAGGACTATATTTGTAGTTTAAAAGTAGGTTACTGAAACACACTGTGAATTATATTTACAATGTTGTCTTATTGGAACAGTGCAGGGGAAATCCAGTCAAATTGGCATGGCTTGTGTATTCGGGGCAATTCTGCCCAGAGACAGTCTTTTGACTGGCTTTTCAATTGGCATCAGTTGTTGTGCCCTCAGGACAGTTCAACACAGTAGCAAGCTTCTGATTGGACTGAGTGTAGTTTAACACAGAACCTATTGTAGGGAATGAAAACAGAAGAATGCAAAAGCCTGTAGCATCATCGACGCCGCTCTGCCCACCGCTGATGTCGTTCTGCCCACTGCCCCTACAGCCACCAGCTCTACTGCCAACACCAGCCCCAAGCCCTGCTGGGCCTTCACCATCTCCCCGACCTCCCCCTCACTGAGGACTAACGGTCAGTCCTCAATAAAGGACTCACCTTCATCCCCCTCCACCTGAACATCAATGAATACCGCTCACACTTGGACATCGAACAGTTTTCCTGCCATCTCCGCCTCTGTGCTATTTCTTTAACCGTGAGTCTAACCCATCCTCTACTGATCCCTTCTCCTGCCTCCAATACACCCCCTCCTCCTGGACACCACCCCAAGGCCTCCTACCCTCCCTTGACCTCTTCATCTCCAACTGCCATCGAGACATCAATCGCCTCAACCTCTCCACCCCTCTCACCCACTCCAACCTCTCCCCCGCAGAACGTGCAGCCCTCCGCTCCCACTACTCCTACACTAACCTCACGTTTAAACCCGCAGATGAGGGAGGCGCAGTTGTGGTATGGTGCCCTGACCTTTACATCGCCGAGGCCAGACGCCAACTCTCCGACACCTCCTCCTACCGCCCCCGTGATCATGACCCCACCCCCGACTACCAAAGCATCATCTCCCAGACCATCCATAACCTTATCACCTAAGGTGACCTCCCACCCACAGCCTCCAAGCTCATAGTTCCCCAACCCCGCACCGCCCATTTCTACCTCCTTCCCAAAATCCACAAACCTGACTGCCCTGGCCGACCCATCGTCTCTGCCTGCTCCTGCCCCACTGAAAGCATCTCCGCTTATCTCAAGTCTATTTTCTCCCCCACTGGTCCAGGGACGCCCCACCTAAGTCTGGTACACCACCCACGCCCTCCACCTCCTCCAAAACTTCCGATTCCCTGGTCCCCAACACCTCACATTCACTATGGATATCCACTCCCTGTATACTTGCATTCCCCATGCAGATGGCCTAAAAGCCCTCTGCTTCTTCCTCTCCTGCAGGCCCAACCAATCCCCCACCCACCGACACTCTTATCAGCTTAGCCGAACTCATCCTTACCCTTAACAACTTCTCTTTCAATTCCTCCCACTTCCTACAGGCAAAGTGGGTGGCCATGGGTACCCGTATGGGCCCAAGCTATGCCTGCCTCTTTGTAGGATACCTGGAACAGTCCCTCTTCCGTACCTACACTGGCCCTATACCCCACCTCTTCCTCCGTTACATCGATGACCGTATCAGCGCCGCCTCGTGCTCCCACGAGGAGCTCAAACAGTTCATCAACTTTACTACTACCTTCCACCCCAACCTTAAGTCCACCTGGACCATCTCTGATACCTCTCTCTCCTTCCTGGACCTCTTTCTCTTCATCTCTGGTGACTGTCTTGAAACTGATATCTATTTCAAGCCTACCAATTCCCACAGCTCCCTAGACTACAGCTCCTCTCACCCACCTTCCTGCAAGAATGCGATCCCCTATTCCCAATTCCTTCGCCTCCGCTGCATCTGCTCCCATGGGGCATTCCACTCCCGAACATCCCAGATGTCCTCTTATTTCAAGGACCGCAACATCCCCCCCCCGCCACCGGCTTCAGTGATCGAAAACACCCTTGACCGCATCATTTGCGTTTCCTGCACCTCTGCCCTCACACCCCCCTCCCCGCAACAAAAACAAAGACAGAATCCCCCTTGTCCTCACGTATCACCTCATCAAACTCCGGATCCAACGTATCATTCTCTGCCACTTCTGCCACCTGCAATCTGACCCCACTACGACGGATATATTTCCCTCCCCATCCCTATCTGCCTTCCATAGGCACCGTTCTCTCTGCGACTCCCTCGTCCGCTCCACTCTCCCCACCAGCCCCACCATCCCCGGCATTTTTCCCTGCAACCGCAGGAGATGCTACACCTGCCTCTACATCTCCCCCCTCACCTCCATCCCAGGTCCCAAAAAAACCTTCCACATCAGACAGAGGTTTACCTGCACATCCACTAGTGTGGTCTATTGTATCTGCTGTTCCCAATGTGGCCTCCTCTACATCGGTGAGACCAAGCAGAGGCTCGGAGACTGCTTTGTAGAGGACCTGCGTTCGGTTCATGACAAATGACAACACCTTCCAGTCGCGAAACATCTCAACTCCCCCTCCCACTCCCTGGACGACATGTCCATCCTGGGCCTCCTCCAGTGTCACAATGACACCACCTGGAAACTGGAGGAGCAGCACCTCATATTCCGTTTTGGGAGCCTACAGCCCACTGGTCTTAATGTGGACTTTACTAGCTTCAAAATCTCCCCACCCCCCGATCTCATCCCAAGACCAGCCCTGCCTCTCATCCCCGGCTCTTTGACCTGTCTGTCTTCTCTCTCACGTATCCGCCCCTCCCACCTCACTGACCAATCCCCACCACTACCTACCTGCACTCACCTATCACCATCCCACCTACCTTCCACAGCCCAACACTCCCCCTTTCTACTTATTTCAGAGCCCCCTTCCCCCTCCCCCATTTCTGAAGAAGGATCCCGACCCAAAACATCAACTTTCCTACTCCTCTGATGCTGCCTGGCCTGTTGTGTTCCTCCAGCTCCACACCGTGTTATCCCTGACTCCAGCATTGGCAGTTCTTACTTTCTCATTTCCTTCTTTGCTCTCTCCAACTCTGTAGAAAGAACAGGGAGAAACTACATACAGAGTTGCTGAAAGGAAGAATACTGAAGCCTACAAGAAAAGACCTCTGGGTCCAACCAGGCAACCAATGAACTAAAGACTGATCATCACCATGCAAATATAATTGATACTTTATCAAAGAAAGGAAAAAGACTCTGGAACCAATCCGTTTAATTTTGTGATTTTGAACTGGTGATGCAGAAATATCTTTGTGCGATTATTATGTTCTGTCCCCCTAAGCTCAAGTGTGTGTGTGTGTGTGTGTGTGTGTGTGTGTGTGTGTGTGTGTGTGCATGTGTGTGTGTGCATGTGTGTGTGTGCATGTGTGTTAATTGTAAAAGGGGTAAAGTTTAAACTACATAAATTAGAAAATCTGTCCTTTTAATGTTTTGTTGTTATAGTCTTATAAGTTAGCAATTAACGTTTTTTGTCATTGGTTAAAAACAGTTTGATTACGATAAATAATTGTTGCCTTGTTAATAGAAAAACATCTAGTGTGCATTTTCTTTAAACCCAAATTAGACAGTTAGGTTAAATTGGGCCATCTGATAGTTTAATCAAATTTCCACAAATGGAGCTATGATATTATTGTGACTGTGGAGAATTTGCTGAAAGAGGGACGGGACTGGCAGCTGACCATCCCAGGATTTAGAAGTATCAGGTGTGATTGAAGCAAACGTAAAAAGGGCAGGAGAGTTGCATTGCTGGTAAAGGAATATCTCACGGCTGTACTGAGGGAGGATACATCAGAGGATTTGTGCAGTGAGGCAATATAGGTAGAACTCAGGAATAGGAAAGGTGAAATCACAGTGCTGGGGGTATACTACAGGCCTCCCAACAGCCAGCGGGAGATAGAGGACAGAATATGTAGGCAGATTTTGCAAAGATGTAAAAACAGCAGGATTTTTCTGGTGGGTGATTTTAACTTTCCCTATATTGACTGGGACTCACTTTGTGCTAGAGGCTTGGATGGGGCAGAATTTGTAAAGACCATTCAGGTTGGTTTCTTAACACAGTGTGTAAACAGCCCAACCAGAGAAGGGGTGAAACTGGACCTGGTTTTGGGAAATGACCCAGGTGAGTGAAGTTTCAGTGGAGGAGCATTTCAGGAGTAGGGGACCATAATACCATGAGATTTAAGATACTCATGGATAAGGATAACAGCAGTCCTCAGGTGAAGTGTTCAACTGGGGGAAGGTGAACTACAACAATATTAGGCAGGAACTGGAGAATTTTAAGTGGAGGTGGCAGTTTGAGGGTAAATCCACATTGGGCATGTGGGAGAATTTCAAACAGCAGTTGATGAGTTCAGGAGCAGCATGTTCCTGTGAGAATGAAGGATAGATATAGCACATTATGTGAATCTTGGATGACCAGAGATGTAATGACCTTGGTCAAAAAGAAAAAGGAAGCATAAATAAAGTCTAGGAGGATGGGAACTGATGACGCCCTTGACGTATATAAGGAATGTAGGAAAGAACTTAAGCAAGGAATTAGAAGGGCTAAAATGGGTCATGAAAAGTCGTTAGCAAACAGAATTAAGAAGAATCCCAAGGCTTTTTATACATATAAGAAGCAAAAGGGTGGCCAGGGAAAGGGTTGGCTCACTCAAGGACAATAGAATAGAATAGAATACCCTTTATTGTCACGTGTACTCCATTGTAGAAGCACAGTGAAAAGCTTTTACAATGTTTGCCTCTTATGGCGCCATCTTAGGTACAAGTACCTAGGTACAAATCTTGGATACAAAAGAGGAATAAAAGGTAGCTGCATTACTTTACAGAGTTTTAAAAAAATAAGTTAGAAATAAGATATTGTCAAAGGATTGACGTTACAGTGAGGTAAAAATTTCAAGGAAACATTACATTGCAGCAGCTCAGTGCAGGGCGTCTGCACATTGTCTAATGGCCAACGCCAGAACTCAGTCCAACAGCCATCCACAACTGCCTCCCCCTCACCGGTCTCCACCCGGGTCTCGCTACCCGTGCTGCTCCGGGCCTTGCTCTCCGCGCTGCTCCGGGACCCGCTGCACGTGTGCTGCTCCGGGACTTGCTCTC
>NW_025973439.1:5977-9071 GCF_021869965.1 Rhincodon typus
TCTCCGTGCTGCTCCGGGACCCGCTGCACGTGTGCTGCTCCGGGACTCACTCCTTATGCTGCCCCGGGACTCGCTCCCTGAGCTGCTCCGGACTCACTTCCTGTGCTGCTCCGGGACTCACTCCCTGTGCTGCTCCGGGACTCACTGTTCCAGGACTCGCTCCCTGTGCTGGTCCAGGACTCGCTGCCCCGGGACTCACTGCCCATGCGTTGCTCCGGGACTTGCTGCTCCAGGAATCGCTGGTCTGGGAGTCGCTGCTCCGGGACTCGCTGCCCACGCGTTGCTCTGGGAGTCACTCCCTCAGGAGTCACTCCTCCGGGAGTCACTGCTCCGGGACCCGCTGCTCCGGGACTTGCTGCTCTGGGAGTCACTGCCCGCGCATTGCTCCGGGACTTGCTGCCTGCGCTGCTCTGGGACTAGCTGCTCCGGGACTCGCTGCTCCAGGACTCGCTGCTCTGGGACTCGCTGCCCACCCTGCTCCAAGACTCTCTCCCCACGCTGCTCCGGGACTCGCTGCTCTGGGACTCACTGCTCCAGGACTCGCTGCCCACGCTGCTTGGAGTCACTGCCCGCGCTGCTCCGGGACTCGCTGTTCCGGGACTCCCTGTTCTGGGACTCGCTGCTCCGGGACTCGCTGCCCGCCCAGCTCCAAGACTCTCTCCACACGCTGCTCCAGGATTCGCTGCTCTGGGACTTGCTGCTCCGGGACTCGCTGCTCTGGGACTCGCTACTCTGGGACTCGCTGCTCTGGGACTCGCTGCCCGCCCTGCTCCAAGACTCTCTCCCCACGCTGCTCTGGGACTCGTTGCTCCGGGACTAGCTGCTCCGGGACTCGCTGCTCTGGGACTCGCTGCCCGCCCTGCTCCAAGACTCTCTCCCCACGCTGCTCCAGGACTCGCTGCTCTGGGACTCGCTGCTCCGAGACTCGCTGCTCTGGGACTCGCTGCCCGCCCTGCTCCAAGACTCTCTCCCCGCGCTGCTCTGGGACTCGCTGCTCCGGGACTAGCTGTTCCGGGACTCGCTGCTCTGGGACTCGCTGCACTAGGACTCGCTGTTCCGGGACTTGCTGCCCGCCCTGCTCCAAGACTCTCTCCCCGCGCTGCTCCAGGACTCGCTTCACTGGGACTCGCTGCCCGCGCTGCTCTGGGACTCTTTGCTCTGGGGCTCACTCCCTGCACTGTTCTGGGAATTGCTTCCCGCGTTGCACTGGGACTTGCCGCCCGCGCTGTTCCAGGAAGGAGGAAATCTATGTGCGGAGGCAGAAGAGGTAGGTGAGGTTGTAAACGAATCCATTGTGTTGGTAATCACCAAAGAGAAGGAACTAGGGGAGAACAATCTCAGGGAAGGGTGTGTCAAAATTCTAAGCCAAGTTGCTGTGAAAAAGGAAGAAGCGTGAGTGTCTTAAAGTATTAAGGAGGATAAGTCCCCGGGTCCTGATGGGATCTTTCCCAGAATATTGAGGGAGACAAGAGAACAAATTGCTGGAGCTTTGACAGACATCTCTATATCCTCTTTGGCCACACGTGAGGTCCCAGAGGACTGGAGAAAAGTCAATGTGGTCCCGTTGTTTAAGAAGTATAGCAGGGATAATCCAGGAAATTACGGTGGTAGGAAAATTATTGGAAAAGATTATCAGAGACAAGATCTAAATGCATTTAGAAGTGAATGGACTTATTAGTGATAGACCTCATGGTTTTGTGCGGGGGAGGTCATGCCTCACTAATTTGATCAAGTTTTTGGAGGAGGTGATGAAGGTGACTGATGAGGGAAAAGTGGTTGATGTTGTCTACGTGGACTACTATAAAGTCTTTGACAAGGTCCTTCCTGGTAGATTGGTACAAAAGGTGAAGTCATATTGTATCAAGGATGGCCAGTAGTGTTCCACAGGGATCAGTGCTGGAACCTCTGCTGTCCATGGTATACATAAATGATCTGGAGGAAAATGTGGCTGGTCTAATTAGTAAGTTTGCAGATGATACAAAGATTGGTGGAGTTGCAAATAGTGAGGAGGATTGTCAAAGGATACAGCAGGATATAGATCAGTTGGAGGAAAAATGGCAGATGGAATTTAATCCAGACAAATGTGAAGTGATGCATTTTGTAAGGTCAAGTACAGGTGGAAATTATACTGTGAATGGCAGAACTCTTAGGAGTATTGATATGCAGACGGATCTGGGTGTGCAGGTCCACAGATCACCAAAAGTGGCAGCACAAGTAGATAAGGTAGTAAAAAGGCCTATGGCATTCTTGTCTTCATTGGAAGGGGCATTGGGTATAGGGGTAGGCAAGTTATGCTGCAGCTTTATAGAACTTTACTTGGGTCACACTTGGAATTTTGCATACAGTTCTGGCCCCCGCACTACCAGAAGGATATGGATGCTTTGGAGAGAGTACAGAAAAGACTTGCCAGGATGTTGCCTGCTATGTGGGATTAAAGCTATGAAGAAAGGTTGGATAGGCTGGGTTTGTTTTCACTGGAACGCAGAAGTTGAGGGGCAACCTGAAAGAAGTTTATAAGATTGTCAATGGCATGGATGGGTGGTGTTGGGGGTGGAGGTGTAAGGGAGGCACGTAGTTTAAAAGAGATGTGTGAGGCAATTTTTTCACACAAAGGATAGTGAGTGCCTGGAATGCGCTGCCAGAGGAGGTGATAGAAGCTTACATAATTGCAGCATTCAAGAAGCACCTGGACGAGTACATGAATAGGAAGGGAATAGAGGGATACGGGTCCTGTAAGGGAAGATAGTCTTTGTATGGAAGGGCAAAATGTGTCAGCGGAGGCTTGGGGGACCGAATGGTCTGCTTCTGTGCTGTATTGTTCTTTGTTCTCTGTTCTTATTTGTGATGACTTCAGAAATAGTGAGCTTTGATTTCCAGTGCACTACCCCAGTGAGCTGTGATAAGATAGACAGGCAAAACCTGACTGCAGATGTAAATTGAATCAGAGATAGTAGGAACTGCAGATGCTGGAGAATCCGAGACAACAAGGTGCAGGGCTGGATGAACACAACAGGCCAAGCAGCATCATAGGAGCAGAGAGGCTGACGTTTCGGGCCTAGACCCTTCATCAGAAAAGGGGGAGGGGAAGGGGGTT
>NW_025973440.1:0-9070 GCF_021869965.1 Rhincodon typus
CCTCCAGCTCCACACTGTTACCTCGGACTCCAACATCGGCAGTTCTTACTATATCTGAATAGGCTGGGCACGCTGTTTGCGTGAAAGACACAAAGCTCTCCATGCAGGTAGTCTACTCTCAGCTCTGAAATGGCACACTAGCTGCAGTGGACAAGAAACGTTTCAATGATATCCTCAAGGCCTCACTGGTGAAGTGCAGCATTCCCACAGACACCTGGGAATTACTGGCCCAAGACAGTCCCAAGTGGAGAAGAAGCATCATGGAAAGGCATCAAGCACCTTGAGACTTGCTGTCAGGAAAAGCAGAAGCCAGGCGAAAAACAGCAAAAGAAGCACACTGCTACATCAACACCCCACCCACCACCTTCTGCCCCAAGAGCAAAGGGAGCCTGAAAAAGCCGCATTGGTCTATACAGCCACCTAGAGAGAGTGTGGAAGAGATTCATGCTCATCCACAAGGGACTGCCAATGATGACCATATAAAAGAAGTGCATCAACGTGGGAGAATACACTGTTTAGAGAGAACGCCAGCCAGAGCGAGAGTGTGACAGATCGAGCACGAGATCAACATTAACATTTGAGCAATCCATTCAAAAATATGTGTACAGTGGGGAAGAAGCTGTTCTTGAATCTGGTTGTATGTGTATTCAACCTTTTGTATATTCTGCCCAACAGAAAACAGGGTGAAAGAGAGAATAGCCAGGATGGGAGTGGTCTTTGATTCTGTTGGCTACTTTCCAGAGGCAGCAGGAAGTACACATGGTTTCAATGGATGATTTGCATGATGGACTGGGCTGTGTTCATAACTCTGTAGTTTCTTGCCACCTTGGAAAAAGCAGTTGCCAAACCAAGCTGTGATCCATCCAGAAACGGTGCTTTCTATGGTGCATCAATAAAAATTTGTAAGAGTCTTTGTGGACATGCCAAATTTTCTTAGCCTCCTGAGGAAGTAGAGACGTTGTTGTGCTTTCTTCACTCCAAGAGAACCTCTAACATTTGCTTTTAATGTACATGTAAATATAAATATACATGTTGAATGCTCACACAGCCTTTCACAGTACTTACATTTATCAAACAAATCACTGGGTTAAAATAAATTTAGTATCTCCATAGGCAAACATTCAATTCCTTCTATCTCATTTATCTTCATTAAATCGATATTACAACATTAACTGAAGTCTGAAAGCTCATATCGTTTATCAATTGATTGTTCTTTTGCAAATTACTCAAAATGACATACAATTAGTTTGTTAATCTGGCAATCTATAGCAGGATGCTCCCTATATTAAGAGATATAAAGCCACCCGTCAGCAAACTAAAACAATATCCAAGGTATCCATTCCAAATTTTTATTGCTCTCTGGCTGATGGTTTCAACTGGACGTTATTGCTTCCAAAGTCATCTCAGAATAATTTTACTAAGTGCAAAGATGGAATGGAATCAGACTATGACATCAAGGGTCAAGCACAACAGTGGGATAATTAACTACAGGTATGCATTGTCTCAAAGACCTGCCAAACCACACACCAAGCAGGTGGTGTTGAGGCCACCAGAGAGCTTCCCCAAGACCATGCCCATCAGAAGCTGGCACTATATAGAGGGGGTCATGGCTGCCAGCAGTGCATCCCTAGATCGCAAGGATCGTAGAGGGACCCGAGAGGATCAAGGGCAAGAGGTAAAAAGATATGCTGGGGTGGTTTCTGTTGTTGGGATTGGTGATTGATGGTCTAGACCCTCAATCAGGTACTGATTACCATTGTTCAAGGGAGCACCTATCCAGAAGCAAAACGCTGCCCCCTTGAAGCAGCTATCGTCAATGCTGCTTGCTAGTAGGCCAGTCTATAAAACGGTTAATTCCAGCTACAGTGGGCTGAGGCTGTTAAATTTACTAATCCAGGGCTTCAAGTAGGAGCAGGGCAGCAAGTTTGGTCATGGGCCTTCCCACCGAAAACTTGATTCTGGTGGAAGCAGAAAGGCAACATGGTTTGGGAAAACCACCTACTCCACTGATATGCCCTTCCAACACCAACACAAGAAGATGCCTGTCCACGAGATCTTTGAAGACTAGATCCCAACTTAATTCAATGCCAAATTAGCTGTACCTATTGGTTCCCAAGAAAATGTTGTCTTTATAAAGCATAATGTGTGATCTGTTGCAATCACATTAAGTAAACATAACTGCAGAACAGAGTCAGACTGCTTCAAGGCTGACAGATAAATGATTAGGATTCACACCCTGGGCAGCAGGTACCTCCCAGTGTGAGGAGCCATTAAGTGAAGATTAAGATACCAGCTGGCTCCATGATCCTTTTATTAGTGCTTCTATAATGGCCATGCAGCATAAGGAGCGTAACAGTGATGTCAGCATCTTTGCTAAGTAAAATTAACAGCTAGCAGCAGATGTTGGTTCATTTCTTTAGGCCTGGAGCAATATTGCAAAAACAGGCTTCATAAATCAAGGATATATCCACACAAAAAGAAAATTGTCAGAAATTTTGTCTCTGTTCCTAAAAAAAAGTGTCTATTATGAGCCCAACAATCAACTAAGCCAAAACAAAAAAAAAATAAAAAATACACGCTAAAATGAAAATGCTACAATGTTTTCTGTTTGGCTTCTGAACATACAATGACAATGATATACAATCTGACATGACATTTTGGCGCACTCAGAAAAGTACTAGTCATAATATACCAGGTTCATGCCTTGTGCATTTTATTTCAACATTAATACATATACCTGTACATACAAGTATAATACACTGCTATTAATATGCACTTTCTGCAAGGATACAACCATGCAGCATTGTGCTGTATGTTTCTGGTGTGGTACCACACTGGTAGGCTATATGTACAAAAACATCAATTAAAAAGGTCACCCTTCAGTTCACATTGAGGAATAGTTCTCTCTCTCAAATCTTTTCATAGATTAGAATATAGAAGCTGTTACCAATCGTTCAGAGAATTATTGTCCTTATTTTTTTTTTTTTTTAAATTCGTTTACAGGATGAGAGCATCACTGACCAGGCAGCATTTATTGCCCAGAGGCCAGTTTAGAGTCAACCATAATGCTGTGGGTCTGGGGTCACATGTAGGCCAGACCAGGTAAGGATGACAGTTTCCTTCCCTAAAGGACATTAGTGAACCAGATGGGTTTTTCCGACAATCGACAATGGGCTCATGGTCATCGTTAGATTGTTAATTCCAGATATTTTTATTGAATTCAAATTCCACCATCTGCCACAGCAGGATTTGAACCTGGGTCCCCAGAACATTATCACTAGGTTAACAGTCCAGCGATAATACCACTAGGCCATTGCCTCCCTGGCTCACCGCATTTCATCGAGAAACTCTAGCAATCAGATGCTGATTTATTGCATTCTATACACGTTTAGTCAAAAATGACATTGATTATAGCACTTGGGCAATTTAGACATGTATTCCATGTTTGCATGAATGCTCAACCCTTTCAGTTAACCTCATTGTTGGAGGAATTTCTGTATTCTACATCACGATTTATCCAGGAGCTTGTTCTTCAAAATGATGATTCATCATTAACAACTGGCTTTACAACAATGAAGCAAAAATTAATTTATTGATTTTTGTAGTCTTGCAAGCCAACATAATAATCCCTATACGTTCACACTGATTATCAACTGTCCAAGATCAGCTCATGTCTAAAAGATTTCCACACTGGTAGTTTCCACTCATTCAACCTTCCAAAATATATGTCTGCTTCTGATCGCATCCTGTCTCGCTGCTTAGTTCATTTCATCTTCAAGTTGACCTAATTCACAGTCCAGCAACATTTCAGTTTTAAATTCTCACCTGCTATCAAGTTACTCCAAGACCACAACTTTCCCCATCGCTAAAACCTCCTCTAACATTAGAATCAGAAACCAAAAGAATTGCGGAAGCTGTAAAATGAGAAACGAAAACAGAAATTGCTGGAAAAGCTCAGCAGGTCTGGCAGCATCTGTGGAGAGAGAGTTAATGAAATGTTTCTGTTACAATCAGAGACCTGCACTTTGCCAATTCTGGCTTTTCGTACATATCACATTTCAATCACTCCACTGTCAGAGAGTGTGCTTTCATTCTACATGGGTCTGAAAGGGTTAATGAGGAAGCACCACTCATTATAATGTCACATGGACTTGTAGGCATTTCAGTTCAGGAGCTTAGAGTAAGACCTTACGTCTTGTTCTCCTCTTAACTTTCTTTTCTGTCAAAAAGAAAGTTAAGTGCCAATAGTTGCTAACAAGCAATCAACTCTCTGGTTAACTACAGACACTCCTCTAGATAAACGAGGAAGTGGTTTTTCCTTCTACCAGAAGAGATCAAGCAGGCCCTGTAGGTTCAGGCACTTGAAGATTGCTGCCACTATCCTCTTTATCATGAGCAGCAACTCCAACATGGCAAGCCAAGTCAGAACTTCCAACTGTCAAGGTCCTACTCTCTGGATTTTCCTGACTAAACCTCTCCATTTCTGCTCCTTTATGATGCTCTTTCTTAATTCACTCCCAATGACCAAATGTTTGATCATTTACTGTAATAATTCCCTAATAGCCCAACACAAACCTCTTCCACAATGTGGAAATGGCCAGATAATCCTTTTCTTTCTAGGGATATAACTTCTTATATCCAGTGTGACATTGATGCATCAATGTGCCATACTGCGCAAGAGTCTACTGCCAACTGGCATCATGAAAATGCAAAAGAAATGACTTTTGAAAAGGAGGAAACAGAGTCGAAAAGAGACAGTGCATAAAATGGAAAAAAAAAAAAGAGAAAGTAGGAAAGGAGAAAGACAGAATGGGAATGGCAACAGAGAAGAGTAGCAAAAAGACAGAGAGAGAAATTGAAGTCTCTGCAACTTTTTAGGACCATAAGCATAGCTAAAATGGCAGTCAGCCTGCTACAAAAAAAAAGAAAGAAAGATCAAGGAGACAACAACCGAGCAATGAAACTGAATATATTGAAGTATTTTGATGCTGAACTATAAGCAGAGGATTTTGCTCGAGTTCTCGAATTACCTATGACAGCAAAAGCAACTGATGGTAATCTTCATGGAAGATGACCCAAAGAATGCAGTATCAATCTGAAGAGGATGACAATTGATGGGATTAACTGGTAGAAAGATCAAAAGAAGTGAAGTAAATAGCACAAACAAGTTATTCAGCTAACACTGCATTTTGCTGCACAAGTCTAGTACAATATTTTGAGATGTTCAGGCAATGCCTGAGGGAAACCCGCTCATTTTAACACTGAATCCTATAAGAACCAATGATTTATCATCTCATTTTCACTTAAAAGGAACAATCTAAGGAACAAACCCACAGCTTTCAAGAAAATACTTGTAAGTTTTAATGTCAAAGTAACAGTTCAAGAATATAACCCACTCTTATTACTTGTTTTCTAATGGAAGGGCGATTTTTGTTAAGTAGTTTTTTTTGTTAGTAACACATTAAGAATGCTAAACAAAGGATATCCACACTGGAGTGATCTTGATCTCAAATGCTAGAGTGTGAGCTGAACCCGCAACCCCCTGACTCAGAGATAAAAGCACTGTCAACTGAGTCAAAGCTGACACTGTCCTATAGAGACACACTAAAACAGAGCTGTGGCAGCTGTTCAATGTGTCTCTCTCCACATTAGCTCATGGGGTAAGGGCACTGCTGGCATTGCCAGCAATGACTCTTGGAGAAGGTGGTAGTCCATGCCTCTTGTACCATAATGCTAGTGGGAAAGGAGTTCCAGGATTTTAAGAGGAGCAGTGGCACTGTGGAAATGTCACTAAACTAGCAATCCAGGATCTCAGTTCTGGAAATATCAGTTCAAATCCCACCATGGTAGAAAGTGAAATTTGAATTCAATTACAATCTGGAATTAGAAAGCTGGTGAAATGATGACCATATAACCACTGCCAAAAATATCTGGTTCACTAGTGTCCTTTAGGAAAGCTAGTCGCCATCCTTCCCTGGTCCGGCTTACATGTGACTCCAAAACCCGCAGCAATGTAGCTGAATCTCGTCTGCCCTCTGGGCAACAGACACTGGCCCAGCTAAGGATGCTCACAACAAGATGACCCAGTGACAATCAGGTCAGGATAGTGTTTGGGGGCTTGGAGTGAAACATGGAGGTGGTGGTGTTCCCACACACTACACACGTTCACCTGAATTTCTGCACTGCACCTTGTAAATAGTACACACCGCTGCTAACTGCGCATTAATGCTGAACGGAGTGAATGATAGAGAGCCAGTCAAGCGGGCTTCTTCATCCTGGATGGTGTTGAACTAATCTCGTGTTGTTGGAGCTGCACTCATCCAGGCAAGTGGGGAGTACTTAATTACAGTCATGACTTGTGCTTTGTTGATAGTGTAGTGCAGTCTTTAGGGAGTCAGGTGAGTTTTTCTCCTTTAATCTAGTCTAAGAAAATATGTAGATACATATTGCCCATAAATGAATCAAAACCAAAGAATACTTTTTTTTTAAACAGTTATCCAGTGACTGAAGTTAGATTTCAAACCTGTCAGATACAAAATCACTTAAATGTAGCCACCTACAAAACATAATAAATTAAAATTAAAGATCAATGCTTCATCGAGTCAAAGATCAGGTGTAATCAGGGTCCAAAAATAGGTCTAAAACAATTTTACATCTATATGTTTAACTGTTGACAATACTGTGATCAATATACATTATTGCATTCAAAGGCTGTACCAGAGATACTTTTTATTATACCATTTGTTGAGAAAAAACAGGTAATTAAATCCCAAATATAATTCATTTAAAAAATTTCTGGATGGAAGACTGACTCTTAAATCAGTCAATAAAATGGGGAATTTTCTTTTTTAAAAAAAAAGGTAGTCAACCCTACAAGTTACAAGGCCCATTTTTAAATAATACGGACATCTACAAACGTTTTGAAAATAAAAGATACATATTGTATGACGCTCCGACACCACCTCCTACCGCCCCCATGATCATGACCCCACCCTCGACCAGCAAACCATCATCTCCCAAACCATCTACAACCTCATCACTTCAGGTGATCTCCCACCCACGGCCTCCAACCTCATCGTTCCCCAACCCCGCACCGCCCGCTTCTATCTCCTTCCCAAAATCCACAAACCTGGCTGCCCTGGTCGACTCATTGTCTCCGCCTGCTCCTGCCCCACCGAACTTATCTCCACCTATCTCGACTCCATTTTCTCCCCCTTGGTCCAGGAACTCCCTACCTATGTCCGTGACACCACCCACGTCCTCTACCTCCTCCAGAACTTCCAAATCCCCGGTCCCCAACACCTCATCTTTACCACGGACATCCAGTCTCTATACACCTGCATTCCCCATACAGATGGCCTAAAGGCCCTCCGCTTCTTCCTGTCCCGCAGGCCCGACCAGTCCCCCTGCACTGACACCCTCATCTGCTTAGCCGAACTCGTCCTCACCCTCAACAACTTCTCTTTCAATTCCTCGCACTTCCTACAGACAAAGGGGGTGGCCATGGGTACCCGCATGGGCCCAAGCTATGCCTGCCTCTTTCTAGGTTACGTGGAACAATCCCTCTTCCGTACCTACACTGGCCCTAAACCCCACCTCTTCCTCCGTTACATTGATGACTGTATAGATGCCACCTCGTGCTCGCACGAGGAGCTCGAACAGTCATCCACTTCACCAACACCTTCCACCCCAACCTTAAATTCACCTGGACCATCTCTATTACCTCTCTCTCCTTCCTGGACCTCTGTCTCCATCTCCGGCAACCACCTAGAAACCGATATCCATTTCAAGCCCACCGACTCCCACAGCTACCTAGAATACACCTCCACCCACCCACCCTCCTGCAAAAATGCCATCCCCTATTCCCAATCCCTTCACCTCCGCCGCATCTGCTCCCAGGATGAGGCATTCCACTCCCGTACATCTCAGATGTCCTCGTTTTTCAAGAACCGCAACTTCACCCCCTCAGTGGTTGAGAACGCCCTCAACTGTGTCTCCCGCATTTCCCACAACTCGTCCCTCACACTCCCTCCCCACAATAACAACCAAAACAGAATTCCCCTCGTCCTCACATACCACCCCACCAACCTCCAGATCCAACGCATCATCCTCCAACACTTCCACCATCTGCAATCAGACCCCACCACCAAAGACATCTTTCCCTCCCCACCCTTATCTGCTTTCTGGAAGGACCACTCTCTCCGTGACTCCCTTGTCCGCTCCACACTCCCCTCCAGCCCCACCATACCTGGCACTTTTCCCTGCAACTGCAGGAAGTGCTACACCTGCCCCTACACCTCCCCCCTCACCCCCATCCCAGGCCCCAAGGAGACTTTCCACATCAAGCAGATGTTCACCTGCACATCTGCTAATGTGGTATACTGCATCCGCTGTTCCCGTTGTGGCCTCCTCTACATCGGGGAAACCAAGCGGAAGCTTGGGACCGCTTCGCAGAACACCTATGCTCGATTCGCACTAAACAACTGCACCTCCCAGTCGCGAACCATTTCAACTCCCCCTCCCATTCCTCAGACGACATGTCCTCCTGCAGTGCCACAATGATGCTACCCGAAGGTTGCAGGAACAGCAACTCATATTCCGCTTGGGAACCCTGCAGCTCAATGGTATCAATGTGGATTTCACAAGCTTCAAAATCTCCCCTCCCCCTACCGCATCCCAAAACCAGCCCAGCTCATCCCCGCCTCCCTAACCTGTCCTTCCTCCCACCTATCCCCTCCTCCCACCTCAAGCCCCACCCCCATCTCCTACCCACTAACCTCATCCCGCCCCGTTGACCTGTCCGTCCTCCCTGGACTGACCTATCTCCTCCCTACCTCCCCACCTACACTCACCTTTACTGGCTCCATCCCCGCCTCTTTGACCTGTCTGTCTCCTCTCCACCTATCTTCTCCTCTATCCACCTTCCATCCACCTCCCCCTCTCTCCCTATTTATTTCAGAACCCCCTTCCCCTCCCCCATTTCTGAAGAAGGGTCTAGGCCTGAAACGTTAGCCTTCCTGCTTCTCTGATGCTGCTTGGCCTGCTGTGTTCATCCAGCTCTACACCTCGT
>NW_025973441.1:0-9070 GCF_021869965.1 Rhincodon typus
TGCTGCTTGGCCTGCTGTGTTCATCCAGCCCTGCACCTTGTTGTCTCGGATTCTCCAGCATCTGCAGTTCCTACTATCTCTGAATTTTTGGATTTGTTTTATACTAAATCAATAATTTTGTGCTTAAAGAAGCCCGGTTGATTGCCGTTTTTTGTGTTTTTTAATTCTAACATTGAATGTTTTCTCAATTTTATATTGTGACCTGTGGAGCTGTGGGACAGGAGTGACAGTACAGTCCTCCCATCTCCATCGTCCGTATAATCCTTTTGTATTATTTTGCTGAATGGGTGTGAACTGATTTAATCAACAGTTAGTTGGACCATATTTATTCTCCTTTTTGTGGGCAAAACATGCCTCATCACTCTTTCACTTTGTTAAATAATGGCCAATGTTGTAACTGTATTAGAACACATTGAAAAAATGCCTAGTTTGTTCTGGAATATGTCTTCAGTACAGCCAGGATGTTGAGGCCAGTAGTCTTTGTTGTATGCCTTTATGCTGAAGCCTTAAAGAATATGATTTTTAGCTTGAAGGTCCTACATAGCGGGTACCCAAATGCTATATACTTCTAAAGTCTGAAATTTCCAAGGATTATCCTCCCTGGAAAGAAATATCAGTTCTGTACTTGAATCTTCAGAAATTTTGATTGCAGAAAATAACACTTTGTTTTTCTGAAGGGGTTGGAGGGGAGGAATGGGCAGGGGTAGAGGAAAAATAAGCTGGATTTGTTTTCCTTGGAACAGATGAGGCCGAGAGATTGTCTGATGGAGATATACAAAATTAGGCAGCATAGACAGCAGATCGTGAGAATCTGTTCCCCATGGTAGACATGTCTAAGACTGGAGGGCGTACGTTTAGGTGAGGGCTAAGTGGTTTAGAGGAGATCTGAGGAAAAATGTTTTCATCCAGAGTCTATGGAATGTGCTGCCTGAGAAGGCAGCGGAGGCAGGTACTCCTCACAACATTAAGAAGCATCTGGATGAGTACTTAAAATGCCAGGGCACAGCAGGCTATAGACCAAGTGCAGGTAAAATGGGATTATGGATTTTGTTGGCTGGCATAGAAGCAGGCCTTTTGGCCCATCATTTCTATGCTATTTGAATCTATTATTACTGGTTGTGTGCTACAAGAGAGTTGAAAAGAAAACTGACAAAGGGAGAGCACATGTCCTCCAGTTCCTGTTTACAAATCCATTTGCACTTTGTTCTGCCTAGGTAATTGTTTGAAATTTTGTGAATTCCTATATCTGGTTCAATATGGCCTATAGATGCATTACATTTGAAGGAACTGGGTGAAATTTAAGATGGAATTGTTCAGTGAGGAGCAAATTCCACCAGGGAGGGGAGGGTAGTGGTTGAGAACTGGGTGGCACTTCGTTCAAGGAACAAGCAGGGATTCTTTGAACTATTCTTGAGGATGTTGCAATGAGATCAGCCGTCCACTGTAAAGGTGGGACAGGGCCAGGAAATTGAAAACTTGTGACAGAGGAAATTAGTGGAACTGTTAATGTATGTTGAGAGATACTGAACAAGGCGAAGAAAGTAAAGTCCAAGTAAAAGAACAGATTAGTCGGATGGGAACAGGTCGAAATGATGAATCTACCAGTGCAGACCTATTTATGGATCTGGGAAGGAGATACTGAGTTGTATAGAGTTGGTGATTGAGTAGGAAACTGTGTCTAGGAAAGATCTTGGGAAACCATGAGATCATGACTGTTCTTGAAACAATCCCATGATAATTGGTGGGATCATGGTTCAAGGAGAGTAGGAAGAAGTGTTGGAGAGTTCGAGTTCAGCCTCTGCCAGGTAGAGGTCAGTTTGCCAGACAACAGCAAATCATCATCAGCAAGTTTGATGATATCAGGGTTAGCCCTGAAAGAGAGGTGTGCAGCAGATTGAGAGAGAATGAGTTTGTGTGTGCATGAAAGGAGCAGAGAAGTTGAACATAAATGTTTTATTAGTTATTGTTTTCATATAAATTGTTTGATTTGAAAATGAGGAACTCTTGAAATGGATCTATAAACTAGTTACAAGTTAAAACTGAAGAAAAAAATCAGCATTAAGGAATAAATCTCATTGTATTTTGTTGAGGGCTCATCTCGGGCAGCACATTCCATAGACTCTGAATGAAAACATTTTTCCTCAGATCTCCTCTAACCCACTTAGCCCTCACCTCTCATCTGAACAGATAATGCTAGAACTGCCTGTCATTCAACACTTCACTCAAATTTGTGTCACAGCTACTGATGTCTTTGAAGTTCTAGAGTAAAATTTTATTTCTAAGCCAATATGTATTTTGTCTTTCTAATATTTTACATATCTATTTGAGTATAGGTATGTTTTTTATTTTTCAAAACCTCAATTAAGCTGTAAGCATTCAGGAATATTATATAATCTAACCAATGTCTAGTGGTCAGTCAATAAGCTTCTTGACTTGTTGCCATTCTAATTGAAGTTCCCGTGAGAGGCCACATGCTCATTGAGTTAATTCAAACAATTTAGGCTTCAATTGCAAATTAGTTTTGGCAAGATGTAAAGATTGGCTTAATGAGTAAAACTCTGTTCTTAAGGGAGTAGAATGTGTGTACCATTATTATTCGAAGAACAAACACTTCATGTCGTCTTTTTTGCTATGTTTATGGAAGCTAACCTGTTAAAAAATAAAAGGAATCATTGAAACATTACTTTTTGAGTAATGGTTGAGTTCCCTCCAGCAAAGAAAGAAACTCATGGAGATGAGAGGAAGGAAGTATCCTTTGGTTGACCTCCAGTGTCATTGCACACGTTAAATGGGGGAGTATGGTCATCTTTCTTAATTTGGGTGTCTTTTTCTCGCTATTTCTCTATTACCACCTTCTTTATCTCTTATCTCTTTGCGTTATTTTAATTTCCTTTGGGTAGCATTTTGCAGAGAAATAAATCACCAGACTGCATTTAGATGAGGTCAGAAATCACACGACACCAGGTTATAGTCTAACAGGTTTTTTTGAAAACACAAGCTTTTGGAGCCTCGCTCCTCATAAAATCATAAAAGAATCAGAATCCCTACAGTGTGGAAACAGGCCTGTCAGCCCAACAAGTCCACACCGACCCTCTGAGCATCCCACCCAGAACAATCCCTATAACCCACCTAATCTACACATCCCCAAACACTACAGGCAATTTAGCATGGCCAATCCACCTAACCTGCACATCTTTGGACTGTGGGAGGAAACCGGAGCACCCAGAGAAGAAGGGTAGAATTGAACCTGGGTCCCTGGTGCTGTGAGGCAACAGTGCTAATCACTGAGCCACCGTGCCACCCCTCCTTCAGGTAATGAGAGAGGTAGTATCAGACACAGAATTTATAAGTGAAAGATAAAAGGGTCATACCACTGATGAGGATGTATTAAACAAACCTAAGGTGCTGTTAAATCTTTAATCAGTTAGAAACTTTTAATTGATTAATATGTATTTTTAAATCCCTGAATTCCTTTCAAGTCACTGTCCTGAGAGAACTAAAGGTTTAATCAGTGTAAAGAAGAGGTGACAGTTTTTAGGTCAGTGCCTATTAGGTGTGAGGTCATGTTTAGAATCTGTTTGGTTTGGAGTAGACAGGTTTTATTTCTGAAGTAGAAATTTCTAAAATGCCACAATAACTTTCTATAAATTTTGCTTTTGGGGGTGGGGTGGGGAGGGAGGGAGGGAGGGTGTGAGTGGCGTGGGGAGGGTGGATGATGGCGAGGAATCACTGAAACAACTACATAGCGATATCAACAAGTTTCATTTTACCATGCACTATTTAGAATCAGTCTCTTTCTTGGACACCCGCATCTCCAGGGACGGACACCTCAATACCTCACTCTCCCATGAGCCTACAGATAACCTCACGATGCTGCACTTCTCTAGCTTCCACCCGAAACACATTAAAACGGCCATCCCCTGTGGACCAGACCTACGCATACACAGATACTGTTCAGATGAGGAGGAACGAGACGGACACCCTCATGGGAACAGGATATGATGCACAACCCATTGGTTGCCAGTTCTGATGTGCCACAGCGAAAAACCATAATGACCTCCTCAAAAGACAGACATGGGATATGTCCAATAGGGGGCCCTTCATCATCCACTACTTCCTGGGAGCGGAGAAACTATGCCATGTTCTTTGCAGACATCAACACATTATCGATGACTATGAACACCTTGGCAAGATCTTCCGCACACCTCCACTTCTCACCTTCAAGCAACCACCAAACCTTAAACAGACCATAGTTGACAGCAAACTACTCAGCCTTCAGGACAACATCGACCACAAAGCTATACAACCCTGTCATGGCAACCTCTGCAAGACATGTCAGATCTTCGACATGGACACTACCATCACACCAAGGGAACACCTCTCAATGTGCATGGCAGATATTTGGCCACTGTTGTGTCTCGTAGGCTGAGGCAAGGATACCCCGAGGCATGATATATTGGTGAAACTATGCAGACGCTATGACAACGGATGAATGGACACCGCGCAACAATCGTCAGACATGGATGTTCTCTCCCAGTGGGGGAACACTTCAGCGGTCAAGGACATTCGGCCTTGGAACTTTGCTAAGACGTCCTGTAAGGTGGACTTCGGGGTACGCAACAACGCAGAGTTGCCGAACAGAAGCTGATAGCCAAGCTCATTACCCATGCGGGGGGCCTCAACTGGAATCTTGAGTAACCCCAACACACCATACACTCTTTCTCGCACGCATACGCATGTGCGCACTCGCGCTCTTCCTCCCTCTCCTGCACATTTGCACGCTGTTGTGTGCGCGCACACCAATACATCCTCCCCCTCTCACGCTCACACTTTGCTGATACGTTCTATTCTGTTCGAAAAGCACACAATTCATACAGTCAGTTATTGTGGTGTTTTATACATTCCAATGTTAGAAATAAAACCCGTCTGACTCCAAAGTAAAACACAAACAGCTTCTAAACAAGGCCTCACACCTAACATGCATTGTCTGACCTAAAATGTCCCCTCTTCTTTACATTGATAAAACCTTTAGTCCTCTCAGGCCAGTGATTTGAAAGGAGTTTAGGGATTTACCTATACATATTAATCAATCAAAACCTTCTAACCAATTAAAGATTTAACAGTATCTTAGTAAGAACAAAAGAACTGCAGATGCTGTAAACCAGGAACAAAAACAAAGTTGCTGGAAAAGCTCACCAGGTCTGGCAGCATCTGTGAAGGAAATAAGCAGTTAATGTTTCTGGCCTGGTGACCCTTCCTCAGAACTGATGGTGGCTGGGAAAACGTCAGTTTATATGCAGAAAATAGGGAGGTGGGTGGGGTAGGGAGTAAACGATAGGATAGAGCCCAAAGAGAGAGAGAGAGAGAGACAGACAGTTGGACATACAAAGGAGTTGCGAACAATCAGGCTGGGAGGGTGAATAGTTGTTAATGGGGACTGTTAGTGACTAACAACAGGGGGTGTGTAAAGGCACCATCAGTTCTGAGGAAGGGTCACCGGACCTGAAACGTTAACTCTGTTTTCTCCTTGGCAGATGCTGCCAGACCTGCTGAGCTTTTCCAGTGACTTTGTTTTGGTTGTTGTTTCTAACAGTATCTTAGGCTTGTTTAGTACGTCCTCATTAGTGGTGTGACCCTTTGATCTTTCACTTATAAATTCTGTGTCTGATCTACCTCTCTCTAACACCTGAAGAAGGAGCGAGGGCCCGAAAGCCTGTGTTTTCAAATAAACTTGTTGGACTGTAACCTGGTGTCGTGTAATTTCTGACCTTGTCCACCCCAGTCCAACACCGGCACCTCCACATCATGGCATTTAGGTGAGGGATTTCAGATTTTAAAAAAAATTCCCCTTTATTGACACCCATTCTATCCCTACTCACGTTTTCCCATCGTCCATTTCCCTCACTCCTAGTACATACTCTCTGTTCCTCTTTGATTTACCCATTCAAACCCTAGCTCTGCTGTCAGCCAACTCAGCCCTAGGCATCCATCTAATCCCTTCCTCTCACTTTTGAAGGATGGAGGCAAGTAGGATCTCCTCACCTGTAAACGTTTTCTTCCCACAGTGTTTTTTTTAGTACTTTACCTCAACAGCCTGTTTTCCTTCAAAACCTGTCTGGTACCTTTAATGGTATGAAGCTATAGAAGTTATATTCCAGAAAGTCAACGTTTACGGAAAATTAAAGGAATCTAATAACGAATGACAGAAATTTTGATTACCTCTTGATGTCCAGGATCCTCATTTTGGAATCCTGTAAGACTTTGTATGGATTTGTTTGGTGCCACTTGTCAAGGATATTATGGTCAAGTCATTTGGTGATGAATATTGACATGAAGTACAACATGCACTTGGAACTTTAAATCAACCAGGACAATGTTTGTAATGACAAAAATAAAGTGCTGGAAAATCTCATGTCTAGCAGCACCTGTGGAGAAAAATGTTTTGGTACCACTGATCCTCCTTCAGAATTCAAATGTTTATAAAGCTTTATCATGACAACTGTTTTCCTCCTTTTCATAACTTTGCGTTAGAACATTTTTCAGAATTCTGTTTAGATTGAATTTATAATTTCTGAAAAATTACAATGTTGTACCGTAGTTACGAAAATTTGCCTTCAACATTTAAGGTGAGAACAGGCTTGCACTTTGTTATTTTTTGGAAGTTTCTCTGTATTTTGCATGTTAACCTCTTCGTATTTAATACCATTAAAAGTAGCATTTTGTTAATTAAGCCCAGTCTTCTACCTATGGATCAATTGTCATGACATAGCATTCCTATGCACCAGCAAGTGGCATGAATATCTGAATTTGGAAATTATGGCTTTGTTAAAATCATTCAATGTGTAGTGCTGACTTGGTCAGCATTTATTTTCTGTTCCTACTCACATTTAACTGCGTGGCTTCCCAGGCAATTGCAAGAGGGTCTTGAAAATAAACCACAGTGCTCTATGGTTGGAATCATTTAGACCAAACTGGGAAACGATGACAGATTTCTTTATCTAAAGGACATTGTTGAATCAGTTTTTTTCGAAGAAATGAAAATTGGATAGTTACATGCTCACCATTATTGAACTAGCTGTTAATTCAATATTTTTGTTTATTTATTTATTTATTCATTAACTAAATGTAAAATTTCCAACTGCTATGATGGAATTCAAATTCTTAACTCTTGGCCCTTGATCAGCGCTTTTAGGTTATGAGTCAGGGAAACAGAGAATCCCTGCAAGCAGAAAGAGGCTATTTGGTCTATCGAGTCCGCGTCAACTCTCCAAAGAGCATCCTGCCAAAACCCATCCCCAACCCTATCCCTGTAACCCCACATTTACCATGGCTAAGTCACCTAGCCCGCACATTTCTGGACACTATAGGATAATTAACCATGACCAGTGCACCTGACCTGCACATCTTTGGACTGTAGAAGGAAATCTGGAAGATCCCCACACAAATATGAGAGAATATGCAAACTCCAGACGGTCATCCAAAACTGGGATTGAACCTGGATCCCTGGTGCTGTGAGGCATCAGTGCTAACTACTAAGCTACCATGCCACCCTTATCTTTGTAAATTAAGGCATTGAATATCCCTCCCACTCATTGAAGCCTCCAAATCAAGTGAAGTCAGTAAGAGAATTTTAGAATTATAGAATCCTGACAGTGCAGGTAGAGATCATTCAACCCATTGAGTCTGCACCAGCCTTCTGACCAGCATCACACCCTATCCCCGTAAACCCCACATTTATCATAGTATTTACCAGTCCAGTAAGATTATCACTATACTACTATATCCCAATAGATTAATGCTCTGATACTTGCATTCACATCATTTTGCAATGCCTAAATTAGTAGTGTTTTTATGCTGTTTTGGCATCTGTGCATTAGAGGATTTAATAATCCCTTAATCTTGAATATTGTGTTTAATTAAAATGATAACTGTGTACTGTAAAGTTTAATTCCTAGATGTCATAAATTTGATGTTGCTTTCTTTATAATATGGCTTTTTTTTTCCTCTTTAATTTTGCCTTGCATGTCTTCTCTTACATACCATTCTCCTTTCCTGAGTGGTTGCTTAAAGTTTCTTTGACAGTCATCAGGCCAAAAAAAGTAGCTATTTGAAAGAAAATACTTTATTTCCTCCTTTTACAGTTAAGGAATACTCTATGTCAGCTCGAGAGTTTGATGTTTTCTGACATCAAAAATGAGACTATAAAATTTTGCATGCATTTCCTCATTTATGTGCATGTTTTTATCCTTTGGTAATCAAGTAAAAGTTTGTTTGCATATTAATGTTAATATTTAAAGCTGAGTGGTTATTTCAGCATGTTTGATACTCACTCATTCTTCTGTTGGTTTTGTGGTGAGGGCTCATAACAGTATTAATGCTAAGCTTGGGTTTTAAAGTGAGGAATGGTGTATAGCTTTAAGTTTAAATTGTCGTTCTATATTTTGTGTTGAGGGCTAACCATCATTTTAAGTTTCATTTTTGCTTGTTCTAAGTGTGATTAGGGATGTCTGGAGATTTGTTTTGTTTATATGCAAAAATTAGCTCTTTAATTCTTTTGAGGTGAACTGTTCAGTGCATTAGAAAACAAAACAACTGCTGTTTCTTGCCATGGAAAGTCGGACCAATCCAGAAGAAGTCAGTCAGTAGGCTTGTTCAGAGAGAAGAGGTTCCCAACAGAAGAGGTGCTATTGTTAGTAATCTTAGGGCAGAAGGGGAGAAGTCCTGAGTTGCTTAGAAGAAAAAGCCAGAAACAGAAGACTGTTTAGGTGTCAGAAAGAAAGACATATGAAATAGCCAAAAAGCTGAGTTAACTTGTTTAAGGGTCTTGGGAAGAGGCTAATGAAAATAGCATTGGATGAATGCAGAAATTTTGCCAAGAAACACACTCTTGTTTCATTGATAGTAGGAACTGCAGATGCCGGAGAATCTGAGATAACAAGGTGTAGAGCTGGATGAACACAGCAGGCCAAGCAGCATCAGAGGAGCAGGAAGGCTGGCGTTTCGGGCCTAGACCCTTGTTCAGAAAACCCATTTAGACCCATTTTCTGAAGAAGGATCTAGGCCCGAAACG
>NW_025973442.1:0-9070 GCF_021869965.1 Rhincodon typus
GCTCCTATGATGCTGCTTGGCCTGCTGTGTTCATCCAGCCCTGCACCCAGTTTGTATTAGGCTTTTGTTTTAATGCCAAATAAATAGTTAACAGTTAAACAACAATTAATTGTTAGATCCAAAAAGAGTAGGTCCAGATTTAGTGAGAAAAATAAATTTAAAGACAAAACAAATATCCATGATCAATTTTGCTGTAAGAAAATAGGATTGAAGTAAAAGGAAATCAGCTGTTCTTTAATGATTCATGTGCTGTTTCTTTAAATACATTTCCTCTCTGCTGGTTCATGCTACAGTATATCTCACAAAATTAAGAGCAGTTTAAACCTCTGTCACCATTAGGAGCAAGTAGGTATTTTGCTTATTTTCTTTTCCATATGTCAATGCTGTTTTACATTAGTTAATTATTTTATCTGGCATATGTTGTGGTTGTGACCATTGAAACCATCTGGCTGATTCACTGCCACCAGTCCTTCTTACTGGTATTAGTCTAAGTTACTGATACCAAGCATAAAAGGAAGCCCACATAAAGTCTTCAGCGGAAGAGAGGCTTAGTCTTGTTGAACAGAAGAGATTTATTACATTGTATGCAAGAGGTAGTTGCACTACATCTGATGAAAGCAATGTCCTGCAGTGTTGGAGCCCTGAAATAAAAGTGGAAAGTGCTGGAGAAGCTCAGTTAAATCTGGCAGCATCTGTGGAGAGAGAAACACAGCTAACATGTTGAGTTTGATATGACTCTTCTTTGGAACTTTGGGTGTTCTGAAGGACAGTCATATCAGACTCAAAATGTTAACCCTGTTTGCAGTTCCATAGATGCTGCCAGACCTGCTAGGTTTCTCTAGCACTTTCTGTATTTATTATCATAGTCTGTTGCCAGAACTCAGGTGAGAATTAAGAGTAAATACACATTACTGTTTAGCTGCACAAAATTTAACACTAGAACAACAACCGGTAACTATTACGCTGGTTAGCTCCTCCAAGGAATGGTCCTTTGTCCTAATCTGAGGAATTTATCTTGTGATGTCAATTAGTCCTTTCAGCTACTTGCTACCTTATACATTATGCACAGCTGTAAGTGTAAGCTTTTTTTTTACAATATTGAATAAGTTTTAGGCATTTACTGATCATGCATCTTATCAAACGACAAATTTCTGAATGCTGCATTTTTACAAGTGAAGATTTTGAAAAAACTGCGTATGTAAATATGTCCTCAAATTATTACATAGAATTTGACATGTTTCAGTAAATCAACTATTAGAAAGAATCAATAATCAAAGTGGAGTGGGTGTAAGTCAAGCCTGAACATATCGGTATGTTATTTTTTATTTGCTCATGGGTTTGGATGTCACTGCCCAGACCAGCAGTTATTACCATAACCAGTATCTGCCACTGCCATGAAGGTGATGGTGTAGTTCTTGGGTTATAGGGACACCAAGAGTGTAGTTAGGAGGCAGTTCCAGGATTTTAACCCAATTCCAGTAAAACTATGGTGATATATTTCCAAATCAGAACATGCTAGTAGTGAGGTTCCCATGAATCTATCACGTTTATTGTCTAGATGGGAAAGTCAGCGAATGTGAAAGGTGCTACTGGAGGAGCCTTGGTGACTTTATGTCACGCATCTTGTACATTATACACACATCTGCCACTGTGCATCTGAGATGAAAAGAGTGAACGTGTAAGATGGTAGATCAAGTAGTCTGCTTTGTCCTGGATGGCATTAAGCTTCCTGAGTGATATTCAAGTTGCACACATCCAGGCGAATGCCAAATATTCCATGTGCGATGTTGATGGCAGTTAGGCATTAGGAAGACAGGAAATCTGTTATTCACATAGAATTCCTAGGCTCTGACCTGTTCTTGTAGCTCAGTACCAGCTCAGTATTTATATGACTATTGTAGTTCAGTTTCTAGTCAATGGTGACCCCCATGATGTTGATAGTGTGATTTTCAGTGATGATAATGCAATTGTATATCAAGATGATGATTAGATTATTTGGGAGATGGTCATTGCCTGGTCCACATGGTGTGAATGTACTTGCTATTTATCAACTCAAGCCTAGTTCTTGTCCAGGTGTCGCTGCATATGGACATGGACTGCTTCAGTATCTGAGGAATTCACCAATGGTGCTGAACATTGAGTAATCATCAGTGAACATCCCCACTTTTTACTTTATGACGGGGGTAAGGTTACTTATGAAGCTGCTGAAAATGGTTGGATCCAGGACACTACCCTGAGGAACTCACAGTGGTAGAGTTCCTGCCTCGAGGCAAGAATGTCTGGGTTCAAGTCAAAACTCTCACAACATATCTAAATAGTTTGATTCAGAACATTTACCCCGAGGAACTCCTATACTGATGTCCTGAGACTGAAATGGTTGATTTCCAACAACCCCAAATATCTTCCCTCATGCTAGGTATGACTCCAACCAGATGAGGTTATCTAGGGCTGATAATTCAATTAAGACTGTTAGCAGCTACATGGATCATGACGTGTGATTACCCTGTGGTTGATTAAGTTGAGGCAGGCAACATGTAAATTTTGTGCTGCCCTGGTTCATTCAACAATTGCAGTATGTAGCTGAGCACAACATGTGCTGCTGATAGGTTATACACTCAGCAGTAGTTCCAGAATTACACAGGGTTAGCACAATACACAGCTAGCTTGCAAATCTTAAAAGAGGAGCATGTTTTTTTTTTATTCTTTCGCAGGATGTAGGCTATTGGCAAGACCATCATTTATTGTTCATCCACAATTGCCTTTGAATCGTCAAAATATATCATTTAAGAGAGCAATTGGATAAAGTTATTAAGGAATTTTCTTTGCGCTTTTATTTTTGAACGTTGGTCAAAAAATGCGGCAATGATCCTTCGGAGTCAGACTGATAGTTGAGAAATTTTGTAACAAATGAGATTTTCTGGGAACTGGAGTATGATTAACTATTCAAGGATACCTCATCTGGAGCAAAGAGGTTCCATGTGCTCCCTTCCTTTCTTTTCATTTTTGCACTCACCCTACTGAGACCCTCTTTCTCTTCCACCTCTGAAGTACACACTGAAGGGATAGGGGCAAGGCTGTGTAAGAGAGTGACAGCGTAAAGTAATGAAGGATGCAGTATCCATGAGTTCATGAAGTTGGAGCAATGTTTCATGAGAACTGGCAGCTCCCTGGGCCCTAGAAGTTGTCTAGACAACCGAATATTTGTTTTCAAATATGTTTGGTTTGTTCCACGAAGTTTCTAGTGGCAGCGTGGCTTTCACCGTAGGCATACTGTCCACATGTGGACACTTCTAAGCCAGGTGTACAATGTGTAACCTTATCACCAAGCAACCAGAGACTTGATCACCAAATTTCGCCATCAAATTTGGCGAGTATAGCTGTCGAAGATGGAAGTAATTTACTTGTTGCCATGACAGCAAACGCTTACCAACATAATGTTCTGTGCATATTATGACAATATGTAATTCTTTGATAATGCAATTACTAACTTTTCTTTTCTGAGTGGACTTTTTGTTTTAAAACTGATCAACTATTTTACTTCTTTTTTTAAAAAAAAAGACAGACTCTGCCAGCATGCTTACAGCTGTAAACGAGCAATATCTGTATTCCTGAGAGTGGGATGATAAAAGAGAATCAAACCCCTAGGGAACATGAAAAGCTAGATTTCCTACTGAATTAAACCACTTTATCATGTGTTTCTGACATCAAACTATAATTATCTGTTTTGAAGCAATAGCTGCTACAGACATGAACAAATAGAATCTCTGAGATATACACATTAGCAGAGGGTTTTGCCAAGACTTGATTAATTAAATTGATTACTAAAGCCGTGATTTTCTATCCTGGGTCAGAGGCAAAGAGTCGGGCTCCATGAACCCACCACTTAAGAACGGCTGCTCACATTTCGGATTTTCAGTCCGAGTTTTGGAGGCAGCTTGGATCGCAAGTCGGGACAGGCGACCTAAGAGGGTGCCCAGTTCTGGCCAGACTGGGATGCCAGGGTTCTGAATGAATCTAGCTCAACAAACCTACGATACTTCAACAAATCCCTTTGAAAGCAAGCAATTTACTGAAGTGTTATGTGACTTATATAAACAAACATTAATGGTCCGATACTTTGCGTCAACAAACAAAAAAATCTCTTTCAAGTACTTAAAACCTTGTATCAACAAAACATTTTCATTGAGAAGGAAGTAAACTTTTAAATCAATAAGCATCCAATAGTGAAAATGATAGTTTGGGAAATCAGTTACTTGACAAATCCTATAATGGTTTTAGGTAAAGAAGCACTCTCAAACACTGATTTTATTTTTATTCTTTTTGGACAGTTTCTTGACAACATTGCAATTTCTAATGAGTTAAACTTTTTATGCACAAATATGTCTTTCAAACAATCCCAGAAGGTGCCACTACCCTCACAAAAGGTGTGTCGGAACCAGATCCAAAGAGGAACCTTACCTCTCCGAAAGGGAAGAAAATATGAAACATTCTTCCAGCATTCACCCCTCAGTCCCCCTCATCCACACATACTCCCAATGCCCCACTCATGCCAACCCATATAACTTGCGGTCCTCTGCCCATCCCTCATGGCTCTATATAACCCTATATCAAATACTTCCACCCACCTCCCTTTTCCTGTTCACCTATCATGCCATTTCATTGAGTTAGAAAATGCAGCTTACTTGATAGCTAGTCCAACCAGCACCTTCAAAGTTCATTCCTTACAACACAGATGCATTGTGACAGCAGTGTGTACCATCTAAAATATGCACTGCAACAATTCACTGAGGCTCCTTAGACAGCAACTTACAAGCCCATAATCTCTACCACCCAGAAGGACAAGAGCAGCAGGTGCAGGGACACATCACCTGTAACTTTGCCTCCAAGCCATTCATCATCCTGACTTGGAACTATATGACTGTCCCTATATGAGTTAGAGTCATGCAGCGTGGAAACAGGCCCTTCGATCCAACCAGTCCATGCTAAACAATCTTTTTTGTTTATGCATTAACGAGATGAGGATGTTGCCAGCTAGGCAGCATTTATTACCCATCCCTAATTGCCTAGAGGGCAGTTCAGAGTCAACCACATTGCTGTGGGTCTGGAGTCACACGTAGGCCAGACCCAGTAAGGATGGCAGTTTCCTTCCCTAAACGACATTAGTGAACCCCAAACTAAATTAGTCTCACCTGCCTGCTCCTGGCCCATATCCCTCCATACCTTTCCAATTCATGTATTATCCAAATGTCTTTTAAACATAGTAATTCACCACTTCCTCAGGAAGTTCATTCCACACGTAAACCATCCTCTTAAAAAAATGCTCCTAATGTCTTTTTTAAAATCTCTCTCCTCCCACCTTAAGGTGCCCCCTCGTCTTGAAATTCCCCATCCTAGCAAAGAGACAACAACTACTAACTCTATCTATATCCCTCAATATCTTGTAAACTTTTATAAGGTTGCCTCTCAACCTCCTATGCTCCAGTGAAAAAAGTCCCATATTTTCCACGCTCTCTTTCTAACTTGAATCTTCCATACCTGGTAAAATCCTGATAAATCTCTATTGAACCCTCTCCAGCTTAAAAATATCCTTCCTATAAATGGGCAACCAGAACTGGATACAGCATTCCAGAAGAGGCCTCACCAATGTCCTGGACAACCTCAACATGACCTCCCAACTCCTATACTCAAAGGACTGTGCAATGAAGGCAAACACACCAAATGTCTTTTTAACCATCCTGTCTATTGTGATGCAAACTTCAAAGAATTATGCACCTGAACCCCAACGTCCCTGTTCTATGACACTACCTAAGGCCCTACCATTAACTGTCTAAGTCCTACCCTTTTTTGTTGTATCAAAATGCAATACCTCACATTTATCCAGATTGAATGCAATCTGCCATTTTTCAGCCCATTGACCTATTTGATCAAGATCCCTTTTTCAGCTTAGAAAGCCTTCTTAAAAACTGTCTACTATGCCACTAATTTTGGTCTTGTCTGCAAATTTACTAACCATGCCTTTTATTTTCTGATCCAAATCATTTATATAATTGACAAACAAAAGAGGTCCCAGAAACAATCCCTGCAGAACACCGCTGGTGACAGGCTTCCAGACCGAAAAGTAACCCTCCACCGCCCCTCTGTTTCCTGCCATTAAGCCAATTATGTATCCAATTGGCAAGCTCACCCTGAATCCCATGTGATCTAACTTTACTAATTAGTCCACCATGCAGAACCTTGTTGAAGGCTTTACTAAAGTCCAAGTAAACAACGTCCACTGCTCTGCCCTCATCAATCTCTGTTTACAGGCCTTGACAAATTGACAGGTTCAAGGCATTTAGGCACATTTTATGCACAATCTTCTCTATACTTAAACAGTTGAAAAGGGTACCTTAACTCAAACCTCAAATGATACTGCATTCCAGCCCAAGACTATCCAAAATGCACTGAAAATAGATCTGCTGATACCCGGTCTAATCCCCACAATCTAGGTTCCAAGGACTCCAATTACACAAAACATCTTAAATGTTACTAACTGTGAATACGTGCAGCATGACCAACTGCTACCCGAGTGTCTCTTAACCACTCCTAAATTACTCTCGCTACATCCAAAAGACTGCCAAAAAAACCAAGTCATGAGTGAACATCACCTGCAAGCTTGCTGGCAGAGATTGAGGTGCAAAAACAATTGTCTTTCATACTTCTTCATAGCCCTGGTCTTCTGGATTGCCAAACGCTGTGCAATCATATGAGCTTTAAGTTGTCAAACCAGAGTTTTGAATATTGGGTGCTGAAAGTGTGGTTGCAAATGCTCAAAAAATATCAAGAATGCTTAAGCAGTCAGAATAGAAGCACGGAGTTGCAGGGGTATATAGTGAGCAAGTGGTGCAAAATCAGCCTTCCTCCAATTAAGAATTTTTTTCCCCCCCAGTCCCTCTTTGTCCTCATCAAAAAAAACCATAAATATTTATGAAATATAATCACAGGGCACTGGTGAGGCCACTTTTAGACTACTGTGTTCAAATCTGGTCTCCCTGCAATAGGAAAGATGTTAAACTTGAAAGGGTTCAGGAAAGATCTACAAAGATGTTGCCAGGATTGGAGGATTTGAGCTACAGGGAGATGCTGAATAGCTGGGGCTACTTTCCCTGGAGCATCAGGGGCTGACAGGTGACTTTAGAGAGGTTTATAAAAACATGAGGGGCATGGATAGGGTGAATAGCAAAGTTTTTTTTCCCAGGGTAGTCCAAACTTAGAGGTCATAGGTTTATGGTAAGAGGAGAAATATTTAAAAGGAACCTGAGGGGCAACTTTTTCACACAGAGGATGGTTGTATATAGAATGAGCTACCAGAGGAAGTGTTGAAGGCTCTTACAATTACAACATTTAAAAGGCAGCTGGATGGGTATTGAATTGAATTGAATGATTTATTGTCACGTGTATTCAGTGTAAAAATACAGCGACAAGTTCACCATACATACATGGCACCATTCACATTAACTCAGAATAAGACATGATAACTTAAGGAGAGTCCAACTTTCCTTTCTTCTGCCGCAATCCCATTCAGGGATTTCCAGCCCTTGCCATGCCTCCACCAGAGTCTTGCTCTGGGCTTTCCAGACCGCACCATGCCACTGCAAGCATCCCGCTCTGGGCTGCCTCACTGGCCCAATCTTGCCACCGCTGCCTCAGCAGGCCACGCTCAGCTGCCTCATCACCACTGCCTTGACTAGAATTACTACACAGGGAGAGAGAAGGGAGAAAAACAAAGGACAAAGAAAGAAAGAAGTGGCAAGCGGAGTGGAGCACCAAACAGAGTGACTTACCATGCTGCCTTCTTGCTGGAAGATACATGAATAAGAAGGGTTTAAGAGTGATATGGGTCAAATCCTGGCAAATGGGACTATATCGGTTTGGGATAGCTGGCCGGCGCAGATAAGTTGGACCAAAGGGTCTGTTTCCACACTATAACACTATAATTAACAAAATCTTTCTCCACAACTGCTACTTACTACTGTTCCTAAAGTTAGGTCCAACCATGCAGCCTCTCTTTTAGCACTATATGCCATTTAAAGAAAGCACTGCTGGGCACATTTTAAAAATCCCAGCTCCCTAAGTTTTTCCTCACTTTGTCTGTTCACGTTAGTACTGGAGGGAGGAGGGGAGTTGAAATCCCCTACTACTACTACTACTACTACTACTATCTTTATTGTAGATATCTGTAAGCGAGACCAACACGCAACTTTTTTATTATAGTTTCGCGGGATGTGGGTATTGCTGACAAGGCCAACATTTGTTGTTGAGCCCCTAGTGCCCTTGAACTGAGCGGCTTGCTCAGCCATTTCAGAGGGTAGTTGAGAGTCAACCCCATTGAAGTGGGCCTGCAGTTACAGGTAGACCAGAGCAGGTAAGGTCCTTTAGGGAAGCCAATGGATTTTACCACCGCTGAAGATTCCAGCCTTATCAAGTGAGTTTATAAACCAGGTGAAGTGAATTACAAACTACACAGTTGGATTTCAGCCCTTATCCCCAGAGATTACGCCGTACCTCCTCCGAAAAACACACAGTCCAGACTCCCTCAGTGAGCTCACCACCCTGCGTCCAATCATGGAGAGGGTGGCCCAGCGCGGGCACGCCCACCGCCATTTTCACATTCTGATTGGTTCGGACACCTGTCCGTCAGCTACCGTGCCAATGTGAAAATGGCAACGCCCGGATGCTGCAGGGCCCTGTTTTCCGATTGGATGACGTGTCTGCGCGTCATCGAGGATCACGTGGCCCGTCGCGGGTGTGGGACAGCGCGCAGGCTCAGGGCCGCCGGCCGGCAACGAGAGTGGGATGGAGAAGGTGCTGTGTGAAGACCATGGTATGTTGTAATACTCTCCGAGCTGTTCTGGGAACGGTATCAGATCGTATGAGCTGAGCGCTCTGGTGAAATGGGAATAAATCCCAGACAACAAGGTGCAGGGCTGGATGAACACAGCAGGCCAAGCAGCATCATAGGAGCAGAGAGGCTGACGTTTCGGGCCTAGACCCTTCATCAGAAAAGGGGGAGGGGAAGGGGGTTTTGAAA
>NW_025973443.1:0-9069 GCF_021869965.1 Rhincodon typus
CTTCTTTTCTGAAGAAGGGTCTAGACCCGAAACGTCAGCTTTCCTGCTCCTCTGATGCTGCTTGGCCTGCTGTGTTCATCCAGCTCGACACCTTGTTATCTAACATTCTGGGGGCTTTGTATTCGAATCCAGCCACGGCAGATGGTGGAATTTGAATTCAATAAAATATCTGGAATTAAGAATCTGGCCATGAATCCATTATCAATTGTTGGAGGAAAACCCTATCTGGTTTAGTAATGTCCTTTAGGGAAGGAGGCTGCCATCCTTAACCTGGTCTGGCCTACATGTGACTCCAGACCCACAGCAATGTGGTTGACTTTGAACTTCCCTCTGGGCAACTAGGGATGGACAATAAATGCTGCCTAGCTGGCAACATCTTCATCCTATTAATGAATAAAGGAAAAAAAATTCTCCCCTGTGCCTGTTTTATAGGAGCCAGGGAGAGAAATCTGGGCCCGGTGCTATTCCTGCTTCTCCAGGCTCCTTATCCTTTCCCAGGCCCCTCATCTTTGATCCCTTGACAGGTTCCTATGAGCACCTTGGTGATTTGCTTTGGCTCCTATAGAATAGAGCAGCACAGAAGGAGGATGTTCAGCCCATCAGATCTATGCCAGTTCGAACCAGTATCCGCCACAATATCAGGGAGGGAGCGCACTCAAAATCCTAACCATTCTTCGGTTCTCACCTCTGGTCCTTTTGCCAATCAAATTAAACTAGGATAAATCTGGGCCATCTGATTATCAATCCCTCCATGATTGAAAACATCTCTAACTATTCAATCCAAAGCCTTCATTATTTTATACATCCCCTTCAAATCCTCTCAGATCTCTTAGCTCCTTAGGAGAGCAACTGTAACCTCTCACTCATCTGTGGTCCCACTCTGTAAATCTCTCCTGAACTCTCTACAAGACCTTCCTATCCTTCTGTCACCCAGAATTAACATCAAAGCTGCACTTGACTGTCTATTACATCAAGGAACCCTATCGGAACTGAATTCAATAGAAATCAGGGGACAAACTCTCTGCTGGTTAGAGCCATACTCTGGCACAAAGGAAAATGGTTGGGGTGGTTGGAGGCCATTCATCTCATCTCCAGGACATCTCTGCAGGAGGTCCTCAGGGTATTCATTTCTCCCCATCACCAAATCACCCGTGGCTTTGTCTTTTCATCTATTAACCACCCACCAATAAATTGCTCATGTTTTCCAATTGATAAATTCACATGCAAAACCCATGAAGGGAAATGCAGACCACTGAAGATGAGGGAGTGGGGGAGCGGGCCAAATCAAAATGGAGTTGGAAGAGGAGATAAAGCACTGTATCTACCCCCCAAACCAGGTGCCCACCTCTCTCTAAATGCATTGAGAATATTGGTGGACACCGTATACTCCCTCTCTAATGATACCAGGGCACACGTGTAGCCATGGAAGAGGGGTAAGGCAGATAGTGGCTATGCCACCCCCACTGCCTGGATCTGTACATAGCCAGTCTGGCCAGGCGCACGAGCAGACCCAGCAGCAGGTCCTCTGTTTTGCCCACAGCCCTCCCCATGTTCCTCAGGGTAGTGTACTAGGCCCTAACATCTTCAGCTGCTTCGTCAATGACCTTCCCTCCATCATAAGGTCAGAAGAGGGAATGTTCACTGATGATTGCATGATGTTCAGCTCCATTTGCAACTCCTCAGATACTGAGCATCCAACATCCAAATGCTGCAACAATATCCATGCTTGGGCTGATAAGTGGCAAATAACATTCATTTCACACAAGTGTCAGGCATTGATCATCTCCAGGAAGAGAGAATCTAACCGTTACTCTTTTCATATTCAGTGGCCTTACTATCACTGAATTCCTGTCAATCAACATCCTGGGGATTACCATTGACCAGAACTAAACTGGACTAGTCATATAGGTACCATGGCCACAAGAGCAGTCAGAGGCTAGGAATACTGCGGCAAGTAACTCACTTCCTGACTCCCCAGAGCCTGTCCACCATCTACAAGGCACAAGTCAGGAGTGTGATGGAATACTCCCCACTTGCCTGGATGGGTGCAGCCCCAACAACACTCAAGAAGCTTGACACCATCCAGGACAAAGCAGCCCACTTGATAGCTACCCATCCACCAACTTCAACATCCACTCCTTTAACACTGGCAGCAGTGCCTATCATCTACAAGATCCTAATCCTAAACTCCCTTCCTAATATCACTGTGGTCTACCTACACACCCCAAAGGCTGCTGAGGTTCAAGAAGGCAGCTTAATACCACTTTTCTAGGGCAAGTAAGGATGGACAATAAATGTTGGCCCATCCACTGACACCTATATCCCATGAACAAATATAAAAAAAAATCATAGTCACAGTGGGCTCAAACTGCATTAAGTGAGATCAATAAAACTTCTTTAGTGTTTTACTCTATGCCTATGTTTATGAAGCCCATTGAAAACTGAGGTTTCAGTATGATGTAGTCTACAAATTTGGTTTTGTCAGACAATCACATGTAACTTGGTCTTTCATATCATGCAGTTAGTTCTGTTTCTTTGAAGCTGGCCTTATATCAAAATATTTTTTTCAAGTGCTCCTCCCATGATTTCTCAAGGGCTATTGTATAATTCTCAGGGGCTACTTTCTAGTTTTTCAGGGCCTCAATGAACCCAGCAAATGGTGTCAGCTCACAGGTCTCCCACTCAGTGAAAGCATTGACCACCCTGTGCTGAATCAGCTTGTCTTCAATGTTGCCATCTTATACCATAAAGCCAGCAATGCAAAATGGCACTTGCCACCTTCTGCTGACTCTTGAGCCCTTTCTGATGGGTGGGATGGACATCTTTGGGTCATGTAAGATGAGGGGCTTGGAGTTTCCCTGAATCACATTTCCGTTTTGCATTCTTTGCTTGGCCTTCCTTCTGTGCGGACTGCCTGCTCTAATCTTAAGCCTTCTTGAGACTGCAAAAAAAATCAGAGAGTTTGTCACTGAGGACACCAACCACTATTGTATTATGAGTAAGATCATCCTTTAATACGCCATAACTGTATAAACTGGCCAATCAACATAAGCGTCAATGACTGAGTTTGCTAATTCTCTGGCTGTTTATTTATAAGATACTTCTTGGAGCTAAAATAGACATTGAACACTGCTAGGACAGACAGAACATCTGTGAAGCTTCCATCAATATCTGTGTGAAAGGGATATCATTTACAACTGCATATGAGAAGGGATGCTATGGAGCTATTGCTGTTCGAACTGAGGCTATTCTGTACCTGTGGAGGTGCATCTTTTACATCTATCATTAATGTGCCTGCATCCATTGGTCCTTCAATACCACTGAAAGCCTATGGCAGAAGTAGAAGTGCTCAGCTGGCCATAGACAAGCTACTACTTCATAGGATACCTTACTTCCCTCACTTCTGGGAAGTTGTCAACTTGCAGTATTTGGGAAATCTTTTCAGAACACTTGCCTTGTGACTCTTCTGAGGTAATACCATCTTCCCTGGATTTGTGTCTCCACCCCTGCCACTGTGTTTTACTATGGCTTCATTTGTTCTTCAGATAAGCTCAGGCCATACCTCAAGGTGTTTCTTCGTACAGTGTTTTCTAACACTATAGACACAAAGATCTGCTCAAAGCTGTTCAAGTTCCAACCATCTAGCAGAGTCTCTCTTACATGACCACTGAGGCCACAGTTACATCATAGCTACATCACAGCCTACCTCAGAGGACCATCTGCTTTTTCATTAAATTCTATCTCTCTATCTATCACCCTATCTATCTATCTCTCTTATTGATCTATCTCTCTCTCTATCTCTCATCTATCTATCTTTTTCTTTATTCATTCTTAGGATGAGGGCATCGCTGGCTAGGCAGCATTTATTGCCCATCCCTAAGTGCCCAGAGGACAGTTAAGAGTCAACCACATTGCCGCGGGTCTGGAGTCACGTGTAGGCCAGACCAGGTAATGATGGCAGTTTCCTTCCCTAAAGAACATTAGTGAATCAGATGGGTTTTTCCAACAATCGGCAATGGATTCATGGTATCTCTCTATCTCTTTAACTCTCTCTCTATCTATCTATCAATCTTTCTATCTATCTATCTCTACATTCAGAATGTCCCAAATACTTTGGAAGTTTCACAACTATTGCAAGGTGAGAAATATGCCAACAAATTTGAGCCCAGCAGTTCCAATAAGCTAGTGAGAAAATGGCAGATGGACTTTTTTTAAAGTGATGTGAGTTGGAAGGGTGAATATTGAGGATGAGGAAACCACAAAAAATTCCCACGTATTGCCTTAAATAATGCCATGGGATCGATTGCATTCACATGAGGGCAACTTCCTGAGTCAATAGCATGAGTTCTACCCGTTGGTATGTGGCATGAAGAGGCCATCAGAATGATTTACATATTTCAAGTCATTTCCAGTGATGTCCTGGTGTTATGGCACCTGCTGTAAGGTGCTTTTACAGACTGGAGTTTCCAGATTCATTACAACTCAAAAGAGATTTTGAAATCTCTTTTACTGGGCTCTAAGACAGATGACCTTACCCTCTGATTAATAATTGAATCAGATTCTGCCCGAACTGGAACACAGGAAACCATGCTAATATAATTTCATGTCTGCTAACTCACTTTGATTTTTTAAATCAAGTTTGGCAAGCTTTCTCTTTTATTAAGCCCTCAATTCTAATATGTACTCTGAGTGAAGCTGATTGAGGAATCTGTTGCAGGCTGTAAACAACAGCAGACTGAATAGTTTTGCAGTGTGAGGAGGTAGTGAAGGAATCTCTGAAGGCAAGTCGAGCCCAAACCTCTGTACAGGCCCTGAGTTGTAAATAACCACAAATCCAATGGCCACCTATTGGTGTGTATTTGTATGACCAACAGGAGCCAGACATTAATAGGGCCATTTGCTAGACGTACGTTGGCAGCTGGGGATATGCCGATATGTACCAAGAAAGCTAGGTTTCTTCATACCCTCAGAGAGCACTTATACATCAAAACAACAACTTGCACCTTGATGTAATGCCTTCCACAAAGTAAACTGTCTCAATAAGCCTGAGAGGAGCATGAATTATCAAAAGACAGACATGAGGTCAAAGTAGGAGATACTAGGGCGGGTGCAAATGGTTGGTCAGAGAGATAGATTTCAAGTGGGATCTTAAATGAAGAAAGGGGCAGAGAGGAAATTCCAGCGCTTAGAGCTTTGACTCCAAAAACAAGGCATGTGTATCTCATGAACTTCTTTGTCAATGTCATGACCCGTTGCACTGGAAACAAAGTCCCAGTATTCCCAAATTCACAACAAATGTTGTGACTTAATGGAACTGCTACAATTTATCATTTTCCTCTGACTCATTGCCATCCAGAATAAAAGCAAACAAGCCTAGGTTTTCTCAGTAACAATAAAAAATAACTAATTATTGTAACACTCTCATCTTTAACAAGAACAGGATTTCTAATTTAGGTAACTTAAACTTTACCCCTTGAAAACTTCTCTCGCATAGACATGAACACACACTCACACATACACACACATGTACACACAGGTATACACACGCTCACATATACACACATATACGCACATACTCTCACATATATACATACCCACATGTACACACACACACACACACACATATACTAGGGTCTGTGTACACCGATCAACAGTGTTGATTTCCACTTTCAGTGGAAGAAAACAAAATTAGAGGGAATTTAGGAAATTTCCTTTCAGTGTCTATCCTACCAAGTACCTTCAGAATATGTTATGTTTCAATGAGGTCTTCTTTCATTTTTCTAAATTTCAGAGAATATAGGTCTTGTTCACTCAGCTTCTCATCACAGGTCATCCCTGGCATCCCAGGAACTGATCTAATGGACCTTTCCTGTCCCAGCTCCAAAGCAAGTACATCCTACCTTAAAAAAAGGAGACCAGAACTGCCCAGGTGTAGTCTCACCCTGTATAATCGTCATTGGGCTTCCTTGTTCTTGCAATGCAGTTTCCTTGCTACTTCAACCAATAGACTACTTGCCTTGCCAATGGCTTGCTGTACCTGTGCATTAAACGTCTGTGTTTCTTTTACAGTAAGTGTTGGTAAGGGTAGTTGGGATAATAATTCATATTTTCACGTGATGTGCCCAGTTGCCACAAAGATGTAAAGGCACTGGTGCAGAAAGATTCAGGAAAATGGATCCCGGGATTCGGGACTTCAATATGATGTAGGGCCTGCCCTGCTTGAGGAAGAGAAAGTTGAGAGGAGGTTTGCTCAAAATCATGAGAGACCTGGACAGATTAGATAGAGAGAAACTATTCCCATTGGCTACTCGCAGATGACACAGATTGAAGGCGATAGGCAAAAGAAGCAAAAGAGAGATGAGGAAAAATGTTTTTGAGGCAGGGAGTGGTTGAGGCCTGGAATGCATTGAGTGAGAGTGTGTTGGAGACAGATTCAAACATGGACTTCAAAAGGGAATTGGGCAATTATCTGAAGGGAAATAAATTGACAGTGGTACAGGAAGAAAAGCAGGCTAGTGGGACTAAGCAAGATGCTGTTGTGGAGAGATTGCATGGGTATAACAGGCTGAATGGTCTCCCTGTGTGATTCGATAAGGTAAAGCAAACAGGTGTCTGGCTGTTTGAAGATGTGTCAGAGGATTGTCACACAGATGTTACTCTGCCAGATACCCTTGGATTCTCGAGAGGAAGAGGAGCCGACAGCAAGGGGCACATCTCCAGCACAACAAGGTGCAGGGCTGGATGAACACAGCAGGCCAAGCAGCATCATAGGAGCAGAGAGGCTGACGTTTCGGGCCTAGACCCTTCATCAGAAAAGGGGGAGGGGAAGGGGGTTTTGAAATAAATAGGGAGAGAGTGGGAGGCGGATAGAAGAGGGATAGAGGAGAGGATCGGTGGAGAGGGTTACCCAGCAGTTGCCTTTCCAAGAGGCTGCTTCAGGCACTGAGCTGCTCAGAGACCATCCTGATGTGACCCTGCTCCTTTAATTCATGTGTACTGTCAATTCACATTAACCAGTGTGTTCATTATGTCTCTAATCAAAAAGTAAAAGCAGATCACATAGAGGGACTGAGATGAGAAGGATTATGATTAATATGTTATTAGTGTGTAATGTCAATGTTACTAATGACTATCACAATGTTATTAATGGAATTTAAACATGCTTCAAAGGTGCTCAGAGTTTGCTGTTACAAATTTGATGATTTAGACCTCCCCCAAAGACTGTAGGTAAGGTCAAACAAATTGGATTAAATGGGAAATTTTAATCCACAGAGGATTTCTATCTCATTTATGCACCTTCCCTTTTTATTCAATTAAGTTCATTCTTAAGGCAATGGCCAACTGGTGGGAAGCTAATGGCCTAGTGGTATTATTGCTGGACTATTAATCCAGAGACCCAGATAATGTTCTGGGGACCCAGGTTTGAATCCTGCCACAGCAGATGGTGGAATTTGATTTCAATTTTAAAACAAAAATCTGGAATTAAGTATCTGCTGATGACCATGAAATCATTGTTGATTGTTGGAAAAACCCATCTAGTTCGCTAATGTCCTTCAGGGAAGGAAATCTGCCACCCTGACCTGGTCTGGCCTACATGTGACCCCAGACCAACAGCAATGTGGTTGACTCTCAGTTGCCCTCTGAAATGGCCTAGCAAACCATTCAGTTGTACCAATCGCTTCAAAGTTTCAAAGAAATGAAACATGGATGGATCACCTGGCATTGACCTAGGCACTGGTAAACAATAGCAGAAACAGCCCTGTCAACCCTGCAAAGTCCTCCTTACTAACATCTGGGGACCAGTGCCAAAATGGTGAGAGCTGTCTCACAGACGAGTCAAACAACAGCCTAAAACAGTCATACTCACAGAATCATACCTTACCGACGGTGTCCCAGACATCACCATCACCATCCCTGGATATGTCCTGTCCCACCGGCAGGACAGACCCAGCAGAGGGGGTGGCACAGTGGTATACAGTCGAGAGGGTGTTGCTCTAGGAGTCCTCAACATTGACTATGGACCCCATGAAGTCTCATGTCTTCACGTTAAACATGGGCAAGGAAACCTCCTGCTGATTACCACATACCGTCCTCCCTCAGCTGATAAATCAGTACTCTTCAATGTTGAACAATACTTGGAGGAAGCACTGGGGATGGCAAGGGCACAAAATGTACTCTGGGTGGGGGATTTCAATGTCCACCACCAAGAGTGGCTTGGCAGCAGTACTACAAATGGTTGGTCAGAGAGGTGGGTTTCAAGTGGGCCATGGGGTTACAGGATTGTGCTGGGGTACAATCCTGCTGCTGTTGATGGCCCACAACGCCTCATGGATGCCCAGCCTTGAGTTGCTAGATCTGTGTGAAGTCTGTCCCATTTAGCACGGTGAAAGTGCCACACAACACAATGGAGGTTGTTCTCAATGTGAAGGCGGGACTTTGTCTCCACAAGGACTGTGCGATGGTCACTCCTACCGATACTGTCATGGACAGATGTATCGGCAGCTGGCAGATTGGTAAGAATGAGGTCAAGTGTGTTTTTCCCTCTTGTTGGTTCCCTCACCACCTGCCCCAGACCCAGTCTAGCAGCTAGGAAGAAGGATCGAGGCCCAAAACGTCAGCTTTCCTGCTCCTCTGATGCTGCTTGGCCTGCTGTGTTCATCCAGCTCTACACCTTATTATCTCAGTATAGCAGCTATGTCCTTTAAGACCCGACCAGCTCGATCAGTGGTACTGCTAGCAATACTGGAATCAATAGGTGAGATAACAAGGTGTATAGCTGGATGAACACAGCAGGCCAAGCAGCATCAGAGGAGCAGAAAGACTGACATTTCGGGCCTAGACCCTTCTTCAGAAATGGGGGAGGGGAAGGGGGTTCTGAAATAAATAGGGAGAGAGGGGGAGGCGGATAGAAGATGGATAGAGGAGAGGATAGGTGGAGAGGTGACAGACATGTCAAAGAGGCGGGGATGGAGCCAGTAAAGGTGAGTGTAGGTAGGGAGTTAGGGAGGGGATAGGTCAGTCTAGGGAGGACAGACAGGTCAAGGGGGCGGGATGAGGCTAGTAGGTAGG
>NW_025973444.1:0-9069 GCF_021869965.1 Rhincodon typus
TGCTCCTATGATGCTGCTTGGCCTGCTGTGTTCATCCAGCCCTGCACTTTGTTGTCTCAAAACGTCAGTCATCAGTCAGAACCTACCTTCGTTAGAAATATAAAGGCGATGTTACCTGGAAGCAGATGGTAAGTGTTGGTCTCTCCAGAGTTGAACAATGTCGGATTTCATCAGGAGCTGGTTGTCTGTAAGTGAGAAGAAACCCAATACCATCAGTTCTGAAGTTACGTAAGTGAAACCGGGGTCCCACCTGCCTCTGAGTGCACCAAAGATCCCACCACAACCACTGATTCGAAGAGGAGGATGAGGGGAGATTTCCCTGAAGATCCCCCTAATATTTATCTCTCACGCCAATGTCAGAGGAACTGGCTATCCTTCATTCTCACATTTCTAAGAACCTGCTATGGGCTCCAGGCTGCCTTATTTCCTACATTGTAACAGTGAACACAAGAACACTAGTAATAGGAATGGCTGCAGGCTATTTAGCCCATTCAGTCTGGTCCACTATTCAATGCGATTTTGAGTTTCAACTCCACTTTCTTGCCCAGTTCTCATGTCGCTCGATTCTCTGAGAGACCAACCTCTATCCCGGCCTCAAATATATTCAACGATGGAGATTCCAAACCCTCTGCGGTAGAGAATTCACAAACCTGAGAGCGAACAATGATTACAACGATCAGACTTTTCAAATGGATTTGTCTGTCAGGACAATCTGATGTTGCAAAAAGCTTGAATTACAAAAAACACAAAAGTTCTTTTGTTCTCCAGTTTCTCAACAGCTGCTTGCGTTTGAGCCTAAAATGAAAGAAATTGACTTTATAAAATATTCAGAGCACAGAAACAGGCCATTCAGCCCAACTGCTTCATGTTGGTATTTATGCTTCATGCTTATGCTTATACCTGCTTCTTTCCCTCGCTGTCAAATCTCAAAAAGCTACTTGTCCATATCTTCCTCATTATATATTTATTCAGTTCACAGTTCCATGCATCTAATACTATCCAACTTTTCCAAAAAGGGATCCCCTCCTCCCATCCCAAAGCCCAATCCAGGGATCAGTTCAGGAAACTTTCTGCGAACTGCGTCTAGGGCAGTTACATACTTCCTTAAATAAGGAGACCAAAACTGTACACAGAGCTCCAGACTTGTACAAGTGTGGCAGAGCTTCACTACTATCATACTCTAGTCCCCTGCTCATAACCAACTTCCCACACGCAAGGTTCCCTGTGTATGAATAATATGTCTCACTTTCTATCAATATTCACGTGGCACAAATATTATTTAACAGTACCCAAGCCTGGATGTTGTCAGGGTGTTACTTTAGAAGGAGAGTGGTGGGCGTGAGGAATGCGCTGCCAGCAGTGGAAATGGAGTCAGATACATTAGAAACATCTAAGCGACTCTTGGATAGGCACATGGAGGATAGTAAAATGTAGGGTATGCAGGGTAGTTTGATCTTAGTAGGACAATAGGTCGGCACAACATCGTGGGCCGAAGGGCCTGTACTGTGCTGTACTGTTCTATGTTTGTTCTATGTTGTTGCTACAGACAGGCATGGAATTTAATGGAATTCCTGTGAATGGAATTTAAACCAGTCTTGAGATTGTAACAGGCACTCTATAAACTGGAATACAAGATGACGATGTTGCCAGGTATGGAAGATTTGAGTTATATAGAAAGGCCGGCTGGGCTGGTCTCTTTATCACTGGAGCGTAGGAGATTGAGAGGCAACCTTATAGAAGTTTATAAAATAACAAGGGATATAGATAGAGTTAATGGTTGTTGTCTTTTGCCTAGGATAGGAGAATTCAAAACTGGGGGGCACATTTTTAAGGCAAGAGGAGAGATTTAAAAATGATATAAGGGGCAATTTTTTTTCACACAGAGGATAGTTCGTGTGTGGAATGAACTTCCTGAGGAAGCGGTGGATGTGGGTACAATTACAACGTTTAAAGGACATTTGGATAAGTACTTCAATAGGAAAGGTTTGGAGGGATATGGGCCAGTAGCAGGCAGGTGGGACTAGTTATGTTCGGGATTATGTTTAGCATGGACTAGTTGGACCGAAAGGTCTGTTTCCGTGCTGTATGACTCTATGAATACTACCGTATTCCATGGAATAAATCCTATGCCATGTCACAAGGGAAATAGTGATTGTAATGAAACAAAAAATAAGAGGCCAACTGATGCTTGTCTGGTGAATTCTTCAAGTAAGAACCATGCCAATTATAGCAGGTTGGGAGAGGAGGTGAAGAGAGAAGTGAGACATAATAAGTGAGAAGACAGAAATAAAGAGGAAGTACGAAAATTGAACAGTGTTTAACACAAAAAGGAACCCAAAAATCAACCAACATGTAAACAGTAGGTGGGTAAATGATCCAGGGACAAAGAGAGTGATGTAGATATTTTCTAATCAATCTGTTCAAAGATGTTATTACACAGCTTTGGAGCAGGTGGGACTTGAAGCTGGGCCTCCTGGTTCAGAGGTAATGTAGGACACTACCACTGCACCACAAAGAAGGTGTTGCATGCTTAGAGATAAACAAATTACAGAGCAAGACTAGAATACTTACTGAATATCTTATGTCAACGTTTATTAAGGAAGTGGAGACTGAGAAAATATCAGTTGGAGTGGAGATGAAGACAAGAGAGGGAGGAGGTACCAGAAAGCCTCTCTTTGCTCAGGCTGGATAAGTTACCTAGTCAGAATCATAGAATAACAGAACTGATACAGCACAGCAGGAGGTCATTTGGCCCAGCATGTCTGCATCAGCTCTCTGAACATTTAAAATGTGTTCCAATCTCCTGCCTCTTCACCATAATTCAGACACACTCCTTCTATTTAAATAATCATCCAATGTCCTTCTTGAATGCCCCAATTAAACTTGCCTCCCGCACATTTCCAGGCAGTGAATTCCAGACCCTGACTACACACTGAATGAGAAAGTCTTTTCTCATATCAGAGACAACAAGGTGTACAGCTGGATGAACACAGCAGGCCAAGCAGCATCAGAGGAGCAGGAAAGCTGACGTTTCGGGCCTAGACCTTGTTTCATTACCACATCACCTTAAATCTACACCCTCTTGTTCTTGTTCCTTTCACAATTGGGAACAGCTTCTCCCTATCTACTCTGACCAGCCTGTCATCATAGTGTTAGGCTTAAAAAAGATATCTTCAAACCAGGCCATTAAGGACTAATTGTTCATGGCAATGAGCACTTGAAGCAAAGTGGAAAAGCGCACGAAAGTAGGCCTGGCGTTAAAAAAAATGCCTGTTTTGGCTGGGAGGGAACTGCATAACTTTAATTATCTATGAGAACTGTCCTTTTAAGCAGTTAACACAGAGCCACCTGGAGATGTTTTCAACCTGTTTTCTACACAATGGAATGTCAGGAAAAGTATTAAAAAATGGCAATTCAGAACATAATCTTAAATTCAGAACCATACTAAAATCAGGGACATTGCCCCACTACACCAAGGTTCCGTGGAATCTGAGACGGGATCCGAATGCCACTTACCAAAGTTCCCAGTGGTTAGAAGGCAATGTGAGACTCACTTGTTTGCATTATGGAGCTTAAACGAATAGATTCACTCATTAGTTTGCATACATCTTTGAGATATATTAAGTAGATGAAGCTAATAAATTTGCTTCATATTAAAGAGCACGCATAGTCATTTGGATCAGACTTTTAGCCTAATAGTACACACAATGGGGGCAGCACCTGCCTCATAGGTAAAGACAGAAGCAAAATTTTCATTTAACCTCAGTCATGCCTCTTGCCTCTACATGTCAATCCCCCTTTTTGGTCCGCAAATTGGCCCTACGCCTCCTTCTACCATGCTTTTATTGCTTCTGAATTGACAGAAGGGATATTGCTTTATGCTAGCTGCCAATATTTTCTTATAATCCCTCTGTGCTTCTCTTGTATTGAGTCGTAGAATCTTACAGCACAGAAACAGACACTGGTCCAACCAGTCCACGCCGACTATAATCTCAATTTAAACTAGTCCCAACTGCCTGTGCTTGGCCCGTATCCCTCCAAACATTTCTTATTCATGTACTTATCCAAGTGTCTTTTAAACATTGTAACTGTAACCGCATCCACCACTTGCCCTGGAAGTTCATTCCACATAAGAAACATTCTCTGTGTAAAACAAAATGCCCCTCATGTCTTTTTTAAATCTTTCTCTTCTCATCTTAAAAATATGTCCCCTAGTCTTGAAATCCTCCAATCTAGAGAAAAGGCACCTGCCATTCACCTTATCAGTACCCCTCACTATTTTACAAACCTCCATAAGGTCACCTCTCAACCTTTTACACTCCAGTGAAAAAAATCCCAGCCTATCCAGCCTTTCTTTATAACTCAAACCCTCCTTTCCCAGCAACATCCTGGTAAATCTCTTCTGAACCCTCTCCAGCTTAATAATATCCTTCCTAAGACAGGGAGACCAGAACTGGACACAGTATTCCAGATGAGGCCTCACCAATGTCCTGTACAACTCCTCAACATAACGTCCCAACTCCTATACTCAAAGGGCTGAGCAATGACCAGTTTTTCACCTTCCAAACCTTCTGCATTCATTTTGGTTATCCACTGTATTTTGTACCTGACACCTGTCAGAAGGACAGTCTTTCTTATTCAACTTAATTTCTATCTCCTTTGTCTTTCAGACAGTTTGGGATTTCTTTGGCCTAACTCTCCTTTCGGAGGGAATACCTGATTGTACCCGTTGGACCTATTCTCTGAAGGTGGCTCATTGTTCAGCAACTGTCTTTCTCACCATCATTTGGTTTCAGTTTATTGGACTCAACTGTCCCATCAAGCTCAGTTCAATTGGATTGACCAATGTCACTGTGCACCATCATCTTAAACTTTATGCTACATTGGTCACTGTCAACTAAAAACTCCCCGAGAGGTATTTGATCTACTTGGCCCACCTTATCACCTTATTATTTTTATACTTATGAATAATCATAGGGAATTTCAACTGCCTCAATATTAATTGGGATTTAAGAGGAGTGAAAGGCTTGGGCGGGGGGGCGCAGAATTCTTGGAATATGTTCAAAAGGGCTTTCTAAGCATCACATAGAAAGTCCAACAAGAAATGGGCAGTGCTAGATGTTACTTTTAGGGAACAAACACAGATATCCAAGTGATAGAAGTGTCAATAGGGGAGCATTGAGGTGATAGTGACCACAATTCATTGCCACAGCGAAGGCCGAGGCATTGAGTATATTTAAGACAGAGATAGATTGGTTCTTGATTAGCAAGGGGATCAAGGGTTACGGGGAGAAGGCAGGAGAATGGGGTTGAGAAACATGTTAACCATAATCGAATGACAGAACAAACTTGATGGGCTGAATGGCCTAATTCTGCTCCTATGTCTTATGCTCTAACTGAGTAAGATTTGATGTAGTCATGGAACACTTGGACTGGAAACAAATGGCTGATCTGTTTGCGTCCGCAATTCCATATTCACATCCATTTCATAGAATCATAGAATAGAATCCCTACAGTGTGAAAACAGGCCCTTTGGCCTAAAAAGGCCACACCGACCCTTGGAGCATCCCACCCAGACCCATCCCCCTATAACCCACCTAAGCTACATATCCCTGAACACTACGGGAAATTTAGCATGGCCAATCCACATAGTCTGCACATTGTTGGACTGTGGGAGGAAACCGGAGCACCCGGACGAAACCCACACAGACACGGGGAGAATGTGCAAACTCCACACAGACAGTCCCCCGAGGCTGGAATCGAACCTGGCTCCCTGGCATTGTGAGGCAGCAGTGCTAGCTACTGAGCCACGATGCTGCCCCCTTCAAGTCCCCTTGCCTGACCAGTCTACTTTAAAAACATTTAATAACCTCCCTCCCCACCCCACCACTGCTTTGTGGGGCAGAGAATTCCAAAGTCGCAGACTCTCCGAGAGAAAAAAGGTTCTCATCATCTCTGCCAGAGCCAGACTTCTAAACCATCTCCCCAAGTTCTGGACTCACTTTTCCACCTGCTCCCCACATCTCTTCCAATTACCGGAGAGTCCAGAAATCTGTCTGTCCCACCCTAAATTTTTTCAGCTGTGGCCATCTACAACCCTGTGGGGTTCAGCATTTCAAAGGTTCATAACCGCTTGAGTGAAGGCACTTTCCTGCATCTCATTCTGAAGTGATCGGCCTCTCATTCTGAAACCGTGCCATGTTCTCAATTCCCCAACCAGGGGAAACAATCTCTCAGCGCCTACCCTGTCAAGCCCCTTCAGAGCATTAAATATTTCAACGAAATTGCCTTTTCCTTCTTCTCAACTCCACAGAATATAGCCCCAGTTTACTCAGCCTGTTATTATGGAACAAGCCCCTCATCCCAGGGACTAACTTCGCAAGTACATCCTTCCTTAAATATAAGGATCAAAACTTCAAAATTATATGTGAAATTATAGCTAAGCTTGTCCTCCAATCTTCTTGTAATCTTACCAATTTTTATAGATGCACCAAGGAAGCATCCTGTCAAGATGCATACAGCTCGGTATGAGCAACTGCTCTGCCCAAGACTCCAAGAGATTACAGAGAGTTGTGAATGCAGCCCAGTCCATCACAAAAACCAGCCATCCATCCACTGACGTCATCTGCACTTCCCACTGCCTTAGGAAAGCAGCAACATAATCAAAGACCCCCCACCCCGCTTGTACTCTCTTCTACCGTCTTCCATTGTGCAGAAGATACAAAAGTTTGACAACACGTACGAACAGATTCAAGAACTGCTTCTTTCCTGCTGTTATCAGCCTTATGAACAGACCTCTCATATATTAGAGTTGATCTTTCTCTGCACCTTCTCTGTAGCTGTAACAAGATATTCTGCTCTAATATCCTGATGTACTTGTGTAAGGTATGATTTGCCTCGATAGCTCGCAAAACAATATTTTTCACGGTACCTCAGTACACGTGACAATAATAAATCAAATCAAATCAAATATTCAGACTAAATATTCTGCAATACTACTTAACAGGAATATTTGTGCACAACAGCTGTTGTGCTGAAGCAAGGATTACTGCTTCTGGCAACACCTAGTTCACATGATCCCAGTGAGGTTATAAAACTGAAAACCTCTAACTCTGCAGTGTGGCTCCAAAAGAGCTGACAAGCCTTGCAAGAAGAATTTGATACAGAGGCTTGAAATGCTTCAGCCAGCTGGATGTTCTCAGAAAAGCACACACAGTGGTGTGACCGACATCAGGAGCTGCCTGTGGGGGTGGTTTACGTGGACAGTATAGACCCCAAGGCTGATTGTTCCTTGGTAGTATCACTCCTTCCTCAGCCGATCCTCTATCCAGACCCGTGACCACTTCCAACTAGAAGGACAAGGGCAGCAAACATGTGGGAACACCACTACTTCCAAGTTCCCCTCCAAGTCATTCACCATCCTGACTTGGAAATGTATCGCCATTCCTTCACTGTCGCTGGGTCAAAATCCTGGAATTCCCTCCCTAAGGGCATTGTGGGTCAACCTACAGTAGGAGGACTGCAGTGGTTCAAGAAGGTAGCTCACCACCACCTTCTCAAAGGCAACTAGGGATAGGCAAGAAATGCTGGCCAGCCAGTGACACCTACATTCCACAAACGAATAGAAAAAAAAAGTCTGCTCGTAGAAGAAACTGTGAGGCTTGAAATCATGCCCCTGTGCACAAAGGTTGATGTAAATTAGTCAAACATGAACTCTTGTAACATTTTGTGCAGTACTTAAAAATGGACAAGTGCACTCTACTGTTTCCCCTGGACTGAGAGGAAGATTAAATTTCGATAGCATCTTCCACAACCTCAGGGTGTCACTTTACAGCTCATTAGATCAAGAATTTAGGAGCAGGGCAGGTTGTTCAGCTTCTCAAACCTGTTTCTCCATTCAGCAAGTTCATGGCTGATCTGACTACAGGTCAACTCCACATTCGAAATGTTTTTTATTCGTTCATCACTGGCTAGTTCAGCAATTATTGCCTGTCCCCAGTTGTCCAGAGGACAGTTAAGAGTCAACCACATCGCTGTGGGTCTGGAGTCACATGTGGGCCAGCCAGGGGGAGGATGGCAGCTTTCCTTCCCTGAAGGACATCAGTGATGGATTGCCTCACTTCCGGGTTTCCTCCGTAGTGGAATGTATATGGGGTCGAGTTCAATGTGTTTATTAATAGCATGCTTCGTGGAGTACCATGCTTCCAGGAATTCTCCTGCCTGTCTCTGCCTAGCCTGTCCCAGGATCAGGCACCCAGGGTCAGGAGATGCCTACAGGAACAGCAGCAGAAAGATTCTACACACCCTGACACACTCATCACACTACCCTACATCAGGAACACGTCAGAACTCACCACAAGACTTCTACGACCGCTGGGCATCAGAGTGGCACACAAGCCCACATCAACCCTATGACAACTGCTCCCCTGAACTAAAGACCCACTCCCCGCCATGGACAGGACCAATGTCATCTACAAGATCCCCTGCAGAGACTGCGAGAAACACTACATCGGACAAACAGGAAGGAAACTAACAACAAGAGAACATGAACACCAACTGGCTACAAAAAGACACGACCAATACGCCCTCATCTCAATCCACATGGACAAGGAGAACCATGACTTCGACTGGAACAACACCAAGATCCTGGGACAGGCTAGGCAGAGACAAGCACGAGAATTCCTGGAAGCATGGTACTCCACGAAGCAGGCTATTAATAAACACATTGAACTCGACCCCATATACATTCCACTACGGAGGAAACCCGGAAGTGAGGCAATCCATCACAACGGACCCCAGAGTTTAAAAACCAGGCTGGAAAACACACCGCCGCTTCATCAGAGGCTGCACTGAGGACGTTACCCAGCACGGTAATGAAACGTCTGTGGAACAACAAACCAGCTCAGTGAGCCAACCAACCTGAACACCCACAACCCGAGCTACAGATCTACTCCAAAACCCTAGACATCAGTGAACCAGAGATAGCAGGAACTGCAGATGCTGGAGAATCCGAGACAACAAGGTGCAGGGCTGGATGAACACAGCAGGCCAAGCAGCATCATAGGAGCA
>NW_025973445.1:0-9067 GCF_021869965.1 Rhincodon typus
GCCCGAAACGTCAGCCTTCCTGCTCCTCTGATGCTGCTTGGCCTGCTGTGTTCATCCAGTTCTATACCTTGTTATCTCAGATTCTCCAGCATCTGCAGTTCCTGCTATCTCTTAACCTGGTATCTAGTCAGTATTATTCAACAATGTTAAATGTTGAATAATGTAGGAGTCAATTAGACAGAGAGAAACAATGGGTTGGTGAAGGGAATGGAAAACGTTTTCATTCATACTCACCTGAATAAGCACAAACTCATCGAAAAATAAAAATGCTACAATGAAAGAAAGCTGTTCTCGGCAAGAACTATTAAATATTATATAGCAATGGGAGAAGCAGAATTTTGAAAAAGAATGACATATTTACTACAAGTCAGATTGACAATTACTATTGAAAAATTAGAGGATGTATCTATTTCGGGTGTTATTTTTTATGTGAAACTAAGGTAATCTAATTCATTCTTATCAACCAGTGACACTCTGTGGTATAAGGCCTGGTAGAGGCAATGAAATTTAAAATAAGTTGTAACGTTGCGTATATTTCATAGTAATTAATCATTTAAAAATTGTGCCTGAGAAAATCATATGTTGGATTAAAATTCATTGAGAAGGGTTTTTTTTTAAATTCACTCATGGGATGTGAGCATCGCTGGTAAGGCCAATATTTATTGCCCTTTCCTAATTGCCGTTGTCCTGAATGGCTTGCTGAGCCATTTCAGAAGACAGTTAAGAGTCACATACAGACAACACCAGGTAAAAATGACAGATTTACTTCCCGAAAGAAAAACACATCTGGATCACTAATGTTATGACAATCAACAGTAGTTACATGGTCATCATTTAGACAGATTTTAGTTCAAGATATTTTTTTAATGAATTCAAATTTCACTATCTCTGTGGTGAGATTCGAACTACATCCCCAGAATATCAGTCTGGGGTTCTGAATTACCAGGCCCAGTAACATTACTACTATGCTTCAGTGTAGCAAAGAGGAGGAAATAGGCCCTCCACTTTTAAACCCCTTCTCATTAAATATTTTAACTTCAACAACAACACAGGAAGGGTCACCAGATCCGAAATGTTAACTCTTTTTTTTTACCTTCATAGATGCTACCAGGCCTGCTGAGCTTTTCCAGCATCTTTGTTTTTGTTCCTGATTTGCAGCATCCGCAGTTTTTTCGGTTTTTAAATATTTTAACTTCTCTTGTTTGCATGCAACTATCAAACTTCAATGAAAATGTAATTATCTAGATCAAAATGAAGAAACCAAACTACAAGATTTTCCTGAGTGTAAGATAGAGAAATTTTATTGCCTACTAATGCCAGAAGGTTAATAAAAGACACAGGCACACACACACACAAGCACAGGTAATAATTTTGAAGAAGAAAATGTTTAAAGTGGACAGGAAGAATAGGCTACGTAATTTAAAAATAAAGTCATTCACTCTTTGAGCTGTTATATTTTGTCCCTGAGGTCAAATATTTAATATTTGACTCATGTTCTGCAGCAGGGAGAAGTTTGTACATCTTGAGTTCTCAATGAATGGTTATTGCCTCAAGTTGCTTTTTTGCTGGGTTTTAACTTTGAGATTGAGAAAACAATGAGAGAGAGAGAGACATCCAGCTTCTTACCATCAATTCATATTTCTTTTTCTGTTTGCCCTGATGCTCAAGACAGGTGTTGATCATGGTCTGTTTGTGTATTCCTGAATCTGCCACATTGAACTTTCGAAATGAAACCTCTGCAGGTGAACGTCTATATTCCAATTTGTAAGTTTAACATACAAGTGTGAATTAAACAGAGATGTGAATTTGTTGATGCTGATTCATTTAGCTTTAGATAACACTAAATGCAGTTGTTTTTGATTATTCTTTGTGTTCTCTGGACTTGTCACAATATATGATCAGTGATCACAGCAACCGTTTTAGGTTAGTATTTGTCATTCTTATATCCTTTTTTTTGCCGGTGAAAAGTCTCAGACCATCAGATGATAGAAGTTAAGTATTAATGGTCCACTTTTTACTCTGATTGTGTATGTCAAGTAAGCAACTGCTGTGTTATGTCTCAGTTACAATGTTCCAAACTTTGTTCAGACCTAAGGAATGATTTTACAGTAAGTCAAATCCCTTGATATCCGTGTTGCCAGTTCTCTGAGTCTTTTATTTCCGTATTCTGATAAACATATTTAGTTTCGTGTCGCAGTTTGGCAGATTGCCAGTTCAGATTGTATAAATTATTTATGCAACTGTATTTGATTTTCATGCAAGATTTCTCTGTGTTCCCTTTGTACCAGAGAAAGTATTGATTCTTTTCAGAGCTGTCAGGTTTTTTTAAACTGGATGAATGGGTAAACCATGCTGATCTTTTCTTGATAAGAGCTTCACTTGGAGTGTGTTGGATGTTTGACCTGCATTTATAGTTGCCATTAAGAATCTTTCGGGAGTACTGAGTTTTAATCTAATCTAATTATTGATAAATACATAAATACTTCAAGACAATGAAAGCATTGTTTATTGGGAAATCATAAATGTATTTCTCATTCAACAGAATGATTAGTAGCTTTTCTTCCTCAAATAACACATTGTTTATGAAAATTATAATGTGAAATCTGCGAATATGTAATTCAATTCAGTTGATTAACTGATCCCAATTCTGGCCTTTTTTTTTGATCTAGCCATTTTCCACAAACTTGTATGCTGTTCTCAGCCAATTGTATCAGCCAATGCACATGCTTGGCTCAAATTTTCTGGTTAACAGAAAAGTAATGCTGCTTACTGTCAGTCTCAAGGAAAGCTATCTACAAAGATCTAGTGATCATTGCTCTGTGCATTTGATCTTTCTCAATGTCAATTTGAATCTGGAGCTAAGCGAAAAGGCTATCCTGGATTCCAACAACAGTGATGTCGTCAAGCATGGTAAACAATCAATTATATTGAGCTATTCTCACAAAAAGCAAATGAGGAAGTTCAAAATTTTTATTATCCTTCAATACTTAGTGTATTTTTGTAGAGCGCAAAATAAAGGTGGAGACATACAAATGGGAATATAATGAAAGCTGAAGTCTGAAAGTTTTTCATCAGAATGGAGATATTTGATATCTCAAATTATTAAATTAATTTATCAAAACCATGCAGTTTATTTAAAAGCGGTTATTAACTTAATTTGCAGTTAGAAAATCCAGCAACTTTCATTTAGCAGATATAAGTTTCAGCAGGGCTTTTTTTAACAGCAACACAATAAAACAAGTGTGACTCCAGTCTCTATGGAAGAATTAAAAACACTGCAATTTGGTACAACTGGTATAATTTGTTTTCTAGTCAATGGGGAGTGTGGGGAAATTATTAATGTGGTAAGTATCACAGCATGTCTTGGGTACAAACAATTATTCCCCCACAAGTAATGCAAACTAACCAATTCCAAAGGTAGCACTTTCTTCAGAAAGTGTGGCAAAAATGTGACATTATATGAAAATTTGAAGGCAAATGCTTTTATTCCTTGTCAATTTCTGTTTTCTCCCTTCAGCTTCCTTCCGCTTTTAAATGTATTAATTCTTTACTGCTGTATGCTCATTATAGGAACTATGCAGTTGTCAGTGGAGCAGTGAGGCTAATTAGGGGGCAAAAAGAGATCCACTCATGGAAGCAGAGGTACTTATGGGTGACTTATTTAAATGCTTCCCAAGGAAAAGGACTTTGTCAAAGCTAACGTATGTGAGAATGCTGTCTAGATACCAGATAAGATAAAAATAGATCAAAAAGATGTAATAAGCAGACAGGCATATGGCGCATGGTTAAGCTGCTTAAGGGTAAAAGTTACTGAGGTTCTGGCTAAATTATTCCATCCTGCATAAACACTGGGATAGCCAGAGGACCAGAGATTTGCTTAATGTTATGTTATGCTCAAGAAAATGAAAAGGAATAAATTGGAAATTGCAGGACAGTCCCTTTAACATCAATGGTAAGGGATTTTAGATTCAGTAGTAAGGGAGAAAATTGACAGCCATTTTGGATAAGCACGAAGAACCTGTTGAGATCAAATCCTGATTAACTGAGTTAATTTTGTAATTTTTAATGAAAGTGGTCAAGGAAAGTACAGTTGAAATTGTGTCTGTGGACATTCAAAGGCATTTGACGCATTTACAACGTGATAATAAGTTTGAAGCCATGGGATAATGTGAACAGCAACAACTTTGATACACGACTGGCCAGGGGATAGAAAGTAGATTGGTGAGTAGCTGTTTTCAGACTGCAAAGAAGTCAGAGTAGAATTCCCTACAATTCAGTTCTTGGAACATTACTGTTTTTGATACACATTTATGACATAAGCTTGAGGAGAGTATCAGTCACAATTTGAACATTTGCAGGTTGCACAAAACTTGAAAGTTTGTGAACAATGAGGAAGACAGTAATAGACTTTGAAATGATGCAGGCAAAATGATGCGATGGATGGAACCATGACTGAAATGCAATATAATGTGAACTGATACACTCTTGTAGGAAAAATAGGAACAGTAAATGCATGCTGAATTCAACTTTAAATTGTGTAGAACAGGGAGACCTGGAGTTTTCATGTATAAATCTTTGAAGGTGACAGAACAATTTAATAAGGCCTATAATAAATTATATGGAATTTTGGGTTTTGTATGGATGTATAGCATAAAAGCGAGTGAGTCCTTCCAAATCTACACAAACCAGTAGATCGGAGCCAGTATAGTATCCGTTACTGAGGATCACAGTTTTGAAGGACATGAGAGTATATATGGATTCATTAGAATACTTCCAGCGTTAGGTGATTTCAGTTCCACGGATATATTGGAGAAGATGGGCTTATTCTCCTCAATATATGTTTTGTGAACTCTGGAGTCTTTATACATGAATACTCAAAACACTGGAAAAAAAGGAAATCAGACTTGACAAGTGTATTGGAATTTTTTTGAGGATGTAACTAATCGAGTTGATAAAGGGGAGCAAGTGGACGTAGAATCATAATTTTACAGTATATAAGGAGGCCATTCAACCCATCTTATTTTACCGGCTCCCAAAACAGCTACCGAGCTAGTCCCATTCTCCACCCCTATGTCATTCATACACCACTATTATGAAATCCAGATTCTGAAAATGTCAATATATTGCTCACCTTTCATCACAATATGCAAAAAAAACAAGAAATAAATTTGACTGATGTGTTAGTGACTTTGTTCCTCAGTAATTCTGAAGGTAATAAATACATTATTTAAAGCCCTCAGTCAATAAGGTTTCCTTATGATTCCATTTCTCATTGTCCTCATGTTAAAATCTAACCTCTGTGTAAGTAAATCTAACTGACATACTGCAAGTGCTTTGCTACTGTGGATTCTAACACGGTGTGCTTTAAGCAAACACGCTTAAAATATTTTAAGCTAAAATTTGACCAATGAGACTGGTGATACATAACATTATAGATGGAACAAAACACAAACTCTGTAAAACAACTTTTTATAAAATGAAGGTAATGTCACTCCTGTGGTTCCACTGTGATTCAAACAAATTTAGCATTATTTTCCATTTCGATCTTGAATAAATTACAGAGGATTAAAATATCAACTTTGTTACATGCACTCATGACACGATCTATTTTATTTCATTTACTGTTTCACTTTCGGCTTCAAAGTGTGCACCTATTTTTGAAAAAAAATCAATTGGCAATTAAATTTCTTAAGCAGACTTTGTTGTGATCTTGGTAAACCTGCCATTTACTAGAAGTAGTAATTCTGCTACAGTTCTCTTTATCTTAATGGACAGGAAATTACATAGTTTAGGATTTCTAGAGTGCCTTCATGTTTATTCAGTACAGCAGTTAGAGTGAAGTTTATTGACTGAACAGGATTAAAGTGAAATTTGAAACTCGATGCATTTGTTTTTTGTTCCATCTATAATGTTATGTATCACCAGTCTCATTGGTCAAATTTTAGCTGAAAATATTTTAAGCGTGTTTGCTTAAAGCACACCATGTTAGAATCCACATTAGCAAAGCACTTGCAGTATGTCAGTTAGATTTACTTACAAATTCTAACATAGTTATTATATTATAAGCTACATTTTCAGGCCCACAGATGTCTGTGACTCTCTCTCTCTGCCTCTCTGTTATAAGTTATGAAATGTATAAAGTTTTGATATGTTATGATAATTCTATCAAATGTACTGCTATCATCTAGGATCTTTCATGGACTAAAATTGTTTCTGAAAGAAAGTATCATGAACCTAAAATGGCTGCTGTAAGTTGTAAGCTGACTACTGATTAAGGCAAGCTTAGTGAGATCCATATGGAATCAACAAAACTGTCTGCACTGAAATTGCCTTTTTTTTTCTAAAACCATCAAAATCAGACAAATGAATCATGGTCATCTCACCTACATTGCCTATTTTAATTTATAGTTGTATGATAATTTCATATTGGGCAATGAAAGGATAGACTACCAGTTAGCCAGCTTGTAAAGGCAATGGAGCCAGATTCAGGAATGTACACTAAACTATGTTTCAGCAGCTGTTTTTGATCAACAGAACAAATATAAAGAATATGGATCAGTAACAGCAAGGTCTGAAAGATTTTCTCCCTACCACTTTCTGTCATCATCTTGAAAACAGCACTGGATGGGTAAGTAAATTGAGGAAACAACCTTCACTGAGCACTCAAGGATATCTACAAACTTTACCACTGTTGAGGTCAATAATCAAACAACTATAGTCTCAAATGAAAAATTTATGAATGGAGAGACTGAAATTCTGTCATACAAAGGGATCTGGATGCCCACATGCATGAATTAAAAATGGTTAGCATAAAAGTACAGTTAGTAATTTGGGAAGCAAATGAAATGTTGTCCTTAATTGCAAGTGGTATACGTATAAAAATATGGATTTCTGTTGTGCAAATTATACATGGTAATGGTGAGACCACACCACGAGTATTGCATAGAGTTTTGGTTTCCTTACTTATAGTGTCTGTATGATCACAGCCATTCAGCTGAAGTAATCATTTACAGAAAGGAATCGTATTCCCTGAATTTTTAGCTTCAACATGACCACAGTTGAGTACACCATGTGTGTCTGTACCATTTCATTAACCTTCCGTCGTATTTTTTGCCACTTGTATTCCTGTTTGGGAATAAAAAAAAATCCTTCCAACATGAATCATGATTCCTCTCAGGAACCCAGGAACAAAAGCACAGCATCCTCACAGTAAAAAGCACATGCCCACATGCAATAGAGAGCAGATCATTGGTGTGCTAAAGAAATGCTTTTTCTACCTGGACCGTTCAGGAGTAGCTCTGCAGTATACCCCTGACTGAGTTTCCAGATGTATGGTTGTGTATTATACACGTCATTACTTCTCAACACTGAGGGATGAGTCTTTACTACCGCTGGACAATAAAAGTGAATGAGCAGAAGCAGAGGTGACTCCCCCTCGTGCTGTCAGAGTAACTTTATCAAGAACACTTCACCTGAACAAACCCTTCCACTCCTCATAAACCAACAATCCAACAATTTATATCATAACATCCTTACTACCATTGTTAGACTGCTTCCCTTTAGTCCAGACTCTTAGTTCTTGATATATATATATGATCATCAACATTAAATCCAGAAAGCAGAAACTTGACTTCAACGATTGATGAGAACTTTCACTAACAGTTAACTGGCAATGAATAATTACCATGGTGAAGCAAGTACCTGGCTTGTGCACTCTGTTACCTATTGCAGTTCTCTTATTTCCCCAGAGACTAGCTTGGGCAATTAAATTATCCAATAATTTGAATTAAGAAACATAAGTAACATAGCAAATAACATTCTTTCTGCTAAATGTTAATTAACATGATAAGTTGAACTAAAATAAATAAACTTCAACCTCATTGTGGTAGATTTGAAACTGCTTAATGCTGACACTGAATGGCAAAAACAGAAATAAGATTTCATTTCCACCACTGACATTCTCCACATTGAGAATCTTAAATTTAGCCACAATCATATTTTGCTTGTGCAGTGTTACAATATAAAAAAAGCATACTCAGAGCTGAAAAAAGAAATGCAATTTAACACAAGATTTGTTTAATTTCTGTCTTTTAAAATTATAACTCTTTATGATGCTTTAGAAACAATAGCAAAAAAAAAATCCAGCAATTCTGAGACTATTTTTGAACTGTACATCATACTGCTCAATTAAAGAAGAATAGCTGCCAAACCTAAATGTTAATAGCTTTGCTGTCAATCCTTATTGTGAACTAAGAAAGTTCTGTAAATAATGTATGATTTTAGTTCCACAAATCAATAGGCTGAACTTTGCGTTTGTATTACATTTTTGCTTTAGTTTAGTTCTGTGCCATGAAAAGTTGTAGAATCACTGTGTTGCTTCTATAAAAATGGGCATTCTTTTATTTACTGCATAAGGGAGAGATTGATTTTAGGCTTTGACATTTCCTGTGCATTCATTGTACAAATGTTAGGTTTGTTTCTTAGCAAGATGAGGTTACAGGTGATTGTTCATACTTTTCATGGATAATGCATATGATATTTTTTAGCAGAATGATGCTCATCATGTATCTGATTTCCAACAAATGTGGTTGGTAGGGATTAGCATAAATCCTAGCCAGGTATCAATCTAACTTGGATTTGTTCAATCCTTTCTGGGCCAAAATTTTATAATGTCACAGAAGTAATGCTCAAAGTAAAGCTGCCATTGTCCCAGTGGACCATAGGGCTGCTCTCTCATTAGGGTGAGGGGAGAGGTTGGGAAGGAGGGACCTTTATGGTAACTTCAGCTGGTACGGGAATTAAACCCATCCAACCAACTGTGCTAACTCTTCACCGTTAACAAGTACAGATACTTGGAAAGGGTCACCCTGTTTTCATTTTAAAGTTCCTTGTTCAGTTAGCATGGCTGTACTTGATTACTTTCTGGCAAATGTCTAAATTTACTCTTTGAATCAGAGATAGTAGGAACTGCAGATGCTGGAGAATCGGAGACAACAAGGTGCAGGGCTGGATGAATACAGCAGGCTAAGCAGCATCATAGGAGCAGAAAGGCTGACATATCGGGCCT
>NW_025973446.1:0-9065 GCF_021869965.1 Rhincodon typus
CTTCTTCCATTTCTGAAGAAGGGTCTAGGCCCGAAACATCAGCCTTCCTGCTCCTCTGATGCTGCTTGGCCTGCTGTGTTCATCCAGCTCTACACCTTGTTATCTCAGACTCTCATATGTACAGTTTGGTTTGATCAACAGCATTAGGAAGCCAAACATCGTGGCTCAGGATGTTGCCAATACCTCAATGTTTCAGCATTGAAAATGTGACGCTGGAGATTACTGACAGTTTCACTAGGTTACTTCCCATAGTAATTAGTAATCTATCACTTGATGCCAAAGTCAATACATCAAAAAAGTTTCAGCTAATATGTCCAAAGTTGAATAAGAGTGTGTGGGATAATATCAACTTGACTGAGAACATCAAACTGCAAGTCTACTCAGTCTGTGTACTCAAACCCAATGAATCATACATTTTCTCAACCCACTGTCTTTGCAGCAAATCCGACAGAGAGCACGGTGTCAGAGGGAACCAAAACAGGTGATGCTTAACACAGAGTCAGCCACCACAATGCAAACCATTATCTTATGTGATGAAAAGCTGTTATTACAAGTCATTTGTGACACAAAAAAAATCATGAATGCTTCTTCTCCATTTTCCTTGGTCTCTGTCAAGTCCTACTGGTGCAATTGAACTTGATGTGATTGGTCACAACAGATCTGTCTCTGAGGGACCAAGAGAAGGATTAATCAGAGCTCCGTAGTCCTGGATTGACTTACAAGTGGGAACATTCTTTCCGTGTCTACCTTATCAAGATCATTCAGGATCTTAGAAACTTCAACCGAGTCATCACTCACTCTTCTGAACTACTTCTCCGGAACAGTTCATTTCCTTTGCTGTAGGGGAACAAGGCCAATTTCAAATTCTCAGGTTTATACTTAGTTTCCTCCAAAGCACTTATCCGGTGTTGCTTTGATGTTGTTGGGTCAAAATCCTGGAACTGTCTTCAAGGACTGCAGTGGTTTAAGAAGGCAACTCACCACCACTTTCTCCAGAGCAATTAGGGACAGGGAATAGATGTTGACCTAGCCAGTGACATGTATATCCTTGAAATGAATAAAACAAATTAGAAGTGATTAATTGTGCTGAGTCGTTCATGTATCAGACATTGCCAAAATAAATATCATGAGACAAGTGCCCTTCAATAACATTTGTGATGTATTGCCACAACAAAATAGTTTTGCTACAAAGCAATAATCTTTTGACTGTTGATATCATCTAGTGAGACCTTTGCATTTTCATCTGGAAGCTCACTTGTTATTCACCTTTCCTATGTAATGAAATTGATCAGCTTATTAGATTCTAACTCCTTTGTTCTAGGCAGCTGGTGATCTATTAACTGGAGGAATGACCTCTGATGTTTCTTTAGAATTATGTGCCTCAGGCCAGTGCAGCATGGTAGAAGAGTTGGCAAAAAGAATTTGATAGGAACTGTGGCTCCAGGATTTATTCTGGTACCTGTGTCTACATTCTTCTTGCTTTTGTTAGCTTTGGAAGGCAAATCCGTGTCTCCACCAGAACTTAATTTGTTCCAAGAGGTAACACAGTATGGAGCTGGAAGAACCCAGCAGGCCAGGCAGCATCAGAGGTGCAGGAAAGTTGATATTTCAGGTTGGGACCCTTCTTCAGAAATCAGCGACATTTCGGGTTGGGACCCTTCTTCAGAAATAAAAGCATCTGACTGTAGCATCTGCATTTCTTGCGATCTCTTAATTTGTTGCAAGATCCTTATAACAAGGACTGCTGTCATTACTGAGGTGATTTGAGAAAGATAGAATCAGATCCCATTCTTTATCTGAGATTTTAGATCTTACATTAGAAGCTTCGATATCCTTTCACTGAGATGCATTTCTTAGACAAACTTTAGACATCGCTCAAAGAATCGCATGAATTTTATAAGTACTTGTGTAGATAAATTGCAGAGAGACTGACAACCTGTATGGTTGAAATTACTTTCTATCAGATCTTCCTAATACTTTCTAATCAGAAACCTGGTATAACTCATATCTCACTAACTCAGCTGAGGTGATCTCTTGCTTCGAGACTCACCAGACCTCACCTATATTGGCGTAACAAGATTGCTTCATTTTAGTGGGTCTCAGCTGCAAGGTGTAGTTTATCTATTTTGGTATTGCACAGTATCATAGTTTTTGAGATCTTCAGCTGTGTCTTTTCATGATGTTCTTTGTATTTCTTGAAGACAAGGCTCTGTATTGTGAGAAGTTGGGAAGTCCTTGGGATATCTGGGTGTATCTTGACCAAAGAAATCAATGTAAGGAGAGTGGCCTTGAGGAGCCAGCAATAATGCCAGAAGAAACTGATGATCTCATACAGTTGCCACGGTGAGTGAATGCTTCATCACATAGCTACTACTAGTGTAGCAGTCTTACCCATTACATCAGCGACCTCTCACTCTGCTCAATGCATCATATTCCTGTCACTTCACATAGAACTCAGGATTCACATCTGACATTTATGTACTCCACCTCAATCTCACACAATTTCCAATGTTGCCAGCCTCAATCTCACATCTTCTGCCACCACACATATCCAGTATTCAGCTAAGGCTTGTGCATCACCAAAACACAGTGCTATGCAATCACTAACGTTCTACTCTCTTATCCTGCAAGATAAGCTCAACCATAATAAAAGGGAGTAGAAGAGAACCAATGAGGCCCTGATTTGCCTTCTTACACTCAGGAACATGGTTCCACATATCCTGGGTCTGTCTGTGACAGAGCCCATAGATCCAGGATTGCTAAGAACATTCACACTGAAACTAAAGACCTTTTGTTTTGCATCCATACCACGTCCCTCAGCCCAATCGTTTATTCTTGTTTCCTGATAATAATGGAATGCCACCAGCCCATCCACAGCAGCCTAAGGAGAATGCCAATATCCATCCTCCACCTTAGAGATTCACTTCATCTGTACCATAGCAACAGTGTGCCATCTCTAAGATACACTGTGACATTTCACCAAGGATCCTTCTAAAACACCTTCAAAACTGGTGACCTCTACTACTTAAGAAGACAGGGCAGCAGACATATGGCAACACCATTACCTGTGGGTTCTCTTCTGAGCCAGACACCATCGTAACTTGGAACTGTGTCACAATTCCTTCACTGTTGCTGGATCAAAATCATGGAACTCACTTCCTGCCAGCACTGTGGGTATATCTGAAACACATGGACTTCAGCAGTTCAAAGAAGTAGATTTATCATTACCACCTGCTCAAGGGCAATTACGGATAGACAATAAATTCTGGTATGGTCAGAAATGTCACATCCCACAAAAAAAAACAAGAGGAATCACTTGTTCTGGCCCTCACAACCACCAACTCAGGTGCTGGCATTGCATATTCTTTTAAAATTGTGTAGAGCAGCACATTGTGAATTACTGTGCATAATCAGGCTACACCCACACCAGGAGAAAAGGATAGTTCATGGCTCACTGGAGGGCTTTGGTGCAAATAAATTCTGCTATGGAGTCTCAACTGAGGATTTGATGGGGCACTAATGTCCTTGCTATTGCCTTTCAATAAATCAGCCTAGACTGATGTTGTCCAAGCTGACATGATGCAGATCAAAGCTGTGCAATCAAGATCACACAAGGCAAAGTCAACTGCAGAACCTCCAGTGAGACTCAGCAGCAATCCTACAACAACTGGGATAGCACTAGGTTGAAGCACCAGGGCAGGCAAAGGACCACAAAGCAGGCACAAAAGGAATGCACAAGAATGAATAGTTAACTTCCTTTCGCACAATTGGTTATGACTTCAGAAAAAGATGTTCATGAAAATCCATCTTTTGCACTGTGTCTTAACACCATCTACCCACTTACTCATCCTCTGTCTTCATCAAAGATATAGAAAATAACCTATTTTCCAACATCTTTCAGTTCTGAAGAAATTATACCATGCTCAAAATGTCAATTCTGTTTATCTGTCCATAGATGCTGCCAGATCTGTTGGGACCAATACTTACTGTGTTTTTTCAAGAAAACGGTCCTGTGAGTGGCTTTTATTGTAGATGGTGGTAATGCGACATTGTTTAGGGTGAGTTTGATAGGTATGTCAATCTCCCCAGCTAGTTAATTTAAGTTTCTGGTCAGTGTTAATCCCTAGGATGTTGATGGTTGTGGATTCAGCATGATAATACAGCTGAATAGCAAGGGGAATTCGTTAGATTCTCCTTTTTCATTAGATTCTCCTTTCTTGGAGAGGGCCCTTACCTGACTTTGTCTAACATGAATTGGTTACTTGGCACTTAGTTGGCCTTCAGCAACCACAATCATCTTCTTTTGTGCTAGGTATAATTAAAACTACTCTTTTATTCTCCATATGATTGCTACATCAATTCTAAGGTTTCATTACCTCTCTTGATTCCTTCTTGTCATCATGGATGAGCTACAGACTCCAATAGGTAAACTTTGAGAAAATTTAAGGTATTATGTTTGGCCTCCACAATAATTCTGCACTAACACCATTAACTTCATCCATCTTACTGGGCGCTGTCTTGAGCTTAGTCTCCACAGAAATATTCTATTCTCTCCTGACAGAACGCCCATCTTTCACTCCTGGCAAATTTTAGCTAACCTAAATCTCTGTATCCTATCCCACACCAAATACTGTTAGTCCATACTTTTTTTTGATCTATGCTGGTTTCAAAATTCTCAACACCTCAAATTTAATACTCTTATTCTTGTCTTTAAATTCGTCCAAAGTCTGCAAACATTGCTTCAATGCTACAACTTCCTCTGTTTTATTCCTGACTCTTGTCCATCCCACATACCTGATCTTTGCCATTAATTTACCAATTACTAATTTACCATTAGTAGCTGTACCTTCAAGTTACTTTAACTCTAAACTCTGAAGCTCACTCCCTAAGTTCCTCAACATTACTCTTTAGCATTAATATGATCCCGAAAAAATGTGGCAGGCTTTTGCTAACTTGCATAATATTTCTTTCTTTGGTTCAGTGTTCATTTTTTTCCAGGTGCTTTTGTGAAAAGCATCGGATTTTTTCTCTATCTTAATCATACAAATCTGATTAATTTTGTTTTTGGTCCTGTTAAATCCCTGGTGTATCCTTTAGTGTTCTTTTCTCTGTCCTTGGGATTATGTTCTCCAGCGCATGATTCCACATCTGACGTCTTCTTGATTTGTTTTCCCTCACCTTTACCCGCAAAGATGTTGCATATTCCATCCTTAATCACAGCTATTGATAATTATGGTTTAACTTCAAATAATACAGAATCACATCTACTTTTGTGATTAAATTGACATTGAAACAACTGATGTAATTACTATCACTGTGATAGGTTAAACATGACACTTTAAATTCTCTGTTGTTCAAAATGATTGAGAACAGACAAAATAAATGACATCATTTTGCTTGTCATTATTTAAACTGAGAAGTGTTTCCAACTTAATTTTATTCATACACTCTGTTCTTTGTTATTTTGTTCTCTTGTAAAATGTCCTTGCATCATATTTCATCCTGAGAAATGAGGATTAAAAAATGAGCTTTTGACAGATTTATGTCAATGCTATTGTAAAGGCAACTACTACAGTTCTGAAAATGTGAGCACTCAGTACAGCCAAGCTGTAAAAGCAAAACCACACAGACGAAAACAAATGCTACTCAGAGAAGGATAATGTATTGTTTTAAGATAAATGGAAATTTAAAAATCCAATCCCAATCTACAAGATCACAGTCAAACAGTACATTGGTGCCTTCCACCCTTTGCTCCCACCACTGACCCAAATATTTTGTGGAGATGATTATCAGTACAAAAGCAATGCTACTAAGACTCCTTAACATATGTTCCTGCAACAGTTTCCAACTGCTGGAATTCACAATGGAACTTTTCTTCTTCATGAAAATGTCTGTGTAATCTATACGTGTTACCTAAACTAAACAGTAAAATGTAATTTGTAATTTTCTGATAGGAATTTCACCAATGTCTGGAAGAGAGAGGTACTTGTTTAAGAGACCTGGGTTGTATATAGTTGAGAGTGCTCTTCCTCTGCAAGCACAGAATATCATTAAACAAAAACAAATTAATGAAAAATAAAACAGCATTTTTGGCCTGTTTAATTTGTGTTTATATTTGGACAAGCCACTGAAATTATGTTTTCTTCACAAGACAAAATCACTCATTATGGCATTTTTCACTTTTTGTCAGGGAATAAGTTACATCGAAGTAGGAGTAGGCCTTTCTTGAACCTGTTCTGCAATTCATTGAGATCATGGCTGATCTGTGGCCTAACTCCATATACTTATCTTTGATTCATGTCCCATAATATGTTTGCTTAACAAAAGTTATCTATCTCAGATTTAAAATTAACAACTGTTCTAACATCTACTGCATTTGTAGAAGAGAAGTTCCAAACATCTACCACCCTTGTGTGTAGAAGGGGTTCCTAACATTTCTCCTGAATGTTGGCCATAATTCTCTGAATTTGCCACCTCGCCCTACAATCCCTAAGCAGTGGCAATTGCTTATCTTTAAAACCCTGTCTTTTCCTGCAGATACAGCAAACATTTTATAACTAACACCTTTGGGTCCAAGAGTGTACCAGTTAATCAAATATTCCAGTTGGTCAAGAGGACCAGGTAATCAATGGAAAAACACACACTAAGTAATAGAAACCTAATGGACATTGCTGCTAAAATTTATCTACAGCATAAATTACTTAAATAATAACGCAACTTTGCCTTTACCGGCAGAGAGCCTTCTCGCTCACAATCTCAACTGACTACTCGATCATCGCAGAAATCATGATAATACGTTAAAGTTCCAGTATTTAAGATATATACATTTTGCCGGTTTATCGAGAGTACCGGTTAATTTAAGGTGCCGGTTAAAACAAAGCTTGCTCGATCCTGAAGACTTCGATCAAATTCCCCTTAACCTTCTAAATTGTAGGAAAAAAGGCCCCATTTGTATAATCTCTAATTTAGCCCCAAAAGTTCAGGTATTATTCCAGTAAACTATGTTGTACTTCCTCCAAGGTCAATACATTCCTCCTGAGGTGTTCTTCCTTATCTGCTCACAGTACTCCAAGTAGAGTCTAATCAGGCCTTTGTATAATTGTAACATAACTTCTACATCCCTACACTCTGATCCTCTAGATATAAAGGTCAGCATGCCATTAAATTTCTTATTTTCTGCACTTGTTCACCGCATTTTAAAGTTCCATGCACCTGAACCGCTGAGTCTCTTTGGAGATTCATTGTATTTAACTTCATAAACCTCACACTTGCTTACATTGAACTCAATCTGTCACAGTTTTGCCCATTCACTTTGTCTATCAATATCACTTTTGTAATTTTATGCTATAATCCACATTGTTTATAATGCCGTCCAACTTTATGTCAACAGCAAATTTGAATGTATGACTTTCTGTACTATTAAGCTACATCTGTTAAAATAATTACATTTTTACTTTAAGTCATTGCATTTGGCTTAGAAGGTTGTGGATTTGATTCAACAGTCAAAAGACTGCACACATCATTATGACTGTCCATTCAGTGCAGTACTGCAAAAGTGCAGCACTCATCAAGGTCTGGCTTTTGAATGAAATTTGATATCCTTCATATCTTTCAGATGTGGAAGAGGTGCCCTGGCCAAAGTAACAAATCTTTGAATCAATACAGTGAAAATTAAATATTTGGTGATTAATCTCATTGGGAGATCTCTATGGGATCTCTATCTCTATGGGATCTTGGTTTCTACAACATACCTGTTATGTGCTCCATACAGTATAACAATAACCTGCTTCTAGTAAACATCTGTCTTCTTTATTCATAATTCTGTAATTCATTGCTCCTCCTGTTCCCTGTATACCATCGTGTCATTGTGATATCTTGAAAGAAGATTGGATTGCAGTTAATTTAGAAAACTGAAATAATCATTTGTCAGTAATCAATGCATGCATTTGCTGGCATAGGTATGTTTAAAATACCGTTGCGAAGACTACCTTCAGGCTTGTAATTACAGTTGGACAGATATTAAATGGAATTGACACAATTTAAATGCAAGCATTATTAACAAAGGAATAAAGAACAATTGATGCCTAAATTTGTGATACAGGAATACAGTATAAATATTGAAACTCTAACCAGGGGTTTATAGAATGGCTGCAAATATTTGCTTTTTTATCCTGATTATACCACTTTTATGTGAATACCTACTGTTGTTCAGTCAGATGCTTATGACTGGTTTGTTTCATAACACAACGTATTTTTAACAAAATGAAAACATGAACTCAACCATAACTCCTTAAATATGATTTACATACTTTTAGAAAACTGCATGCAATTCTGTTTGCCCTTCTATAGGAAACATGTTGTTAAATATGAGAAGGTGCAGAAAAGATTTACAAGGATATTGCTGGAACTGGAGGGTTTGAGTTATAAGGAGAGACTGAATAGGCTGGGGTTTTTTTCCCTGGAGTGTTGCAGGGTGAGGGTGACCTCATAGAGGTTTATAACATCATGAGGGGCATGGATAGGGTGACTAGCCAAGGTATTTTTCCTAGGGTGGGGGAGTCCAAAACTAGAGGGCGTAGGTTTAAGGTGAGAAGAGAATTAAAAAGGATTTGAGGGGTAACTATTTCACAGAGAGCGGTGCGTGTATGGAATGGGCTGCCAGAGGAAGTGGTGGAGGCTGATACAATTACAACATTTAAAAGGCATCTGGATGGGTATATGAATATGAAGGGTTTAGAGGATTATGGGGCAAATGCTGGCAAATGGGACTAGGTCAGATTGGGATGTCTAGTCAGCATGGACAAGTTGGTCTGAGGAGTTTGTTTCCATGCTGTATGAGTATTTCTCTAAGTACCTTATTAGCTCTGTAGCATTGATACTCTCTGATATGAAAGTTGGCAGGTCAATGCAAAAATTCCATTAAATTTCTATTAAAGTGCCTTTGGAGGACAGGCAATGTATTGTTTCTCACTTACAACACAATAATTGCATGTACTTAGTAAACTAAAACATATCATAGAAAATACAATCAGAGATAGTAGGAACTGCAGATGCTGGAGAATCCG